>NW_006262022.1:7998835-8002491 GCF_000493195.1 Citrus x clementina
CCAATGGGCAGAAACATATTGTACTATTTGTTCTTTATTATTTTCCTTTTGTTTTAATATTCCTCCATAACCTAAATCTGATGCATCAGTTTCAACAATTTTAGGTAATGCAGGATTTGCAAGATATAAACATGGGATGCTCTTAACAGAATTCTTTATGAGTTTAACAGTTCTAGTATGCTCATCAGTCCATGCAACAAGATTCTTCTTTAATCGATCATGCAAATGTTTAGACATCCTATTGATGTTTGGACAAAAATCAAGTACATAATTTAAACTTCATAGAAACCTTTGTAATTGAGTTTTATCTAGGATTTTGTCTGGGAAGTATCCACGAAGACAAGGGAGCGCTCAATAGGAGTAATGGTTCCTTTGGAAATATGGTGACCTAGGAACCTGATCTTTGTTTGGAACAAAGAAACTTTAGAACTAGAGATTGCTAAGCCAGCTTTTCTGGTAGCAAAGTAAAAAGTCTTTAAATGTTTAAAATGTTGGTCGATAGTTTGAGAAAAAATTAAAACATCATCAATGTAAACAATGCAAAATTCGGAAAAAGGATTATAAATGTCATTCATGATTCTTTAAAATTCCGAAGGTGCATTTTTTAAACCAAACGGCATAACCGTCCATTCATACTGTCCGAATGGAACAGTAAAAGCGGTTTTATAACGGTCATTAGGATGGATTTGAATTTGCCAAAAGCCCGACTTCATGTCAAATTTTGAAAATATGAAAGTAGAATGCAGTTTTTGAAGCAAATCTTTTTTATTAGGTATTGGGTATCTAATCCATTTTAATGCTTTATTAAGGGGTTTATAATTTATAACCAATCTAGGTGTTCCCCTTTCAATCTCGGAATTCTTATTAACATAAAACACGGCGCAAGACCAAGGAGACCGAGATTTAACAATAAGTCCTTTGGACTCCAAGTCACTTATTTCACTTTGCAGTGTTATTCCAATTCTATGTTCATCTGAATTGGACGGGCTTTAGTGGGAATCTGTCTTTCATCAAAAGAATTTTCATAAGGTAAATCTACCAAGTGTTGTTTTCTATTCCAAAAAGCAGATGGTAGATCCGCACAGATTTCTTTTTCAATAAGAGCTTTGAAATCAAAAATTTTCTTTTGTATGAAATCATTTTGTAATTGGCTTTCGATCCTTTGTAAACTTAAATCTTTTTGTAAAAACATTAAATTATTTTGTCTTGATCTGAGAAGATTATTGATTTGATTCTGATAAACAGAACAAGCTTTAACAATATTCAAATTCCTTGTTTTTGGTTTTTCAATAAATGGGAAAACAATTTTTTTTTTTTGCTTTGAAAGATATACTATCATAATTGACAGTGTAGGGAGTAATAAGATTTATGAAAGGAGTTCCCAAAATGACAACATGATGAATGTCATTTGTGAGAACAAAAGAAGTTCGAAATTCAAAATCATCGTTATGAATTGAAGCTTCGACTTTAGAATTAACTTTAAGTTTTGAATTGTTGGCGGCAGAAAGCCTTTCTTTTGTTTTCTCATGAAATCTTTTGGGGACAATGTCCTCTCTTATGCAATTTAAATCAGCACCAGTGTCAAAAAGGGCAATGGCGTCAATTGTAAAATCTTTAGAAAAAATTAAAGTAATTTTAATCAAATACTTTCTGGTGGTGATCTGTTTTAAAACAAACAGGAAATCATTTGGAACAGACTCGATGATTTCTAGATTTTGATCATTTATATCACCATTATCAGAGTTGGATTCATTATCCGAATTGTCTTGTAAATGCTTTTGTAAAAGAAGTTGGATAGTTTCATAATCACTTTTTTGTTTCTCTTTTAAGTCTTTGATCTCAGATTTGATTTCTTTAATCTCCTTTTGAAGATCTTGAATATTAGGGGTAGTTTTATTTATTTTCTTTTTATCGAAAATTTCAGTAAGATCATAAGAACTTTTTTTAACGATTGGAATTTTAGAAGTCTCAGCTTTATTAAAATCCAGAGTTTTTAAAAGCTTATCAAGATATTCTTTTTGAAGATTTGGATGAGAAATATGCTTTACGAGTTCAAGAAAAGTTTCTTGATCTTTAGTCAAAACATTGATTTTCTTTAAATAAGAATCTGTTTCAGAATAACTATTACTATATGTAGAGGTATCTGAGTCAATAAGTTCATCGACCTGAAGGGGTTCACTATCTCCCGACATGGAAGACTCAGAGTCAGAAGACTCTATAAGTAGAGGGGCCACTTTGGAGATGATATCTTCATCAAGGCCAAGTTCATGAAGTTTCCGATTCATTCTGCAATACTTTGCAGTATGGCCTTTTATACCACACTTATGGCATATAACTTCTTTGTAGTTGAAAGGGGCTTTGTGTTTAGGTTTAAATTCCTTTCTCTTAGAGAAGTTGGGCTTCTTGTAAGGCCTCTGGGGTTTCTTATAAGAAGATTCTCTAAATTTCTGGAATGGTTTTCTATAGCTTTTGGATTTGTAATGTCTCTTGTGAGGTTTGGAAGAACACTCACCATTACAATCCTTGGAGATTTTAAAGGGGTCATAATTGAATTGCTTACAGAAACTACTTAATTCTTGCTTAGACTTTCTAAGTTCCCATTTAAGTCGTTTCTGTAATTTCAGATCTTTAAACCTTCTTTGTTGACGAAACTGACTAACTCACTATAAGTAAGTTCATCATAAGGAATACGGTTATCATAAAGGGCTTTAATCAAATTCCTAACCTTTTCACCTAGAAGAGTAGGCAATACTGCTAAGAACTTTTCTTTTCAGGTTATATGATTTGCATCATCTCTGAGAAAGAGTATGGTGAAGAAGGTGGTTTTGTAATTTTGGAATTCACTAAGTTTTCTACATCTCAAATTGTGTAGTAACTCAGCATTTTTGTCTCTAAGGTGAGAAGGGTCACCTATGAAATGGAGGGATATGGTTAGGATCAGGGTAGCTACGGCATCCTGAATTGGGTTATTAAACTCATTAAGAATGGGGGCTCCATTCTCGTCAATTTGGATGGCATTAAGGATATCTAATTGTTGCTGCTTAGTGAGAAGATGATCCCACCAACCTTTAAGTTGACTAGTAAAACCCGCAATGAGAATTTCTGCAATGGCTTTGTCAGAAGTTCCTGATTGGGTTTTATAGGCATTGGCTGCCATGGTCATCTGTTGCAATAATCCTAAAATATTGCATTCAGACATACCGTCAATATTCCACTCATAGACAGAGGATGCATTAAAACGAGATTGGTTTAATGCACTAGGCCTATTGTCTATGGCCAAATCAGGTGGAGACTTGACAGTAAGAATGACTAATTCCCAATGGATTTTGTTGGCTTTAGGGGTAGGCTCTTCTTTAAAGGCTTCAAGATCAGAAGAGGCTATAGACATTTGGTCATGTTCTAATACTCCAATCTTACTAGATTTAGGAGTATCAGAGGCTATTTGAACATTGCTAGATGAGGAAGAAGCAGCTTCTATCTTATCTAGTTGTTCTCTAATGGCTTTGGCAAAATCTGATTTTGACTCATGAACAAGCTTTTGACTAGTTTTCGAAACCTAAAGAGGTTTGTCTAAGGATTTTGAATTAGAAAAAAATCTTCTTCATAATGATTTTGAATTAGACATTATGAAGAAGATTTTGAATTTTTGTCTAATT
>NW_006262022.1:8002591-8262623 GCF_000493195.1 Citrus x clementina
CCTAAAGCCAACAAAATCCATTGGGAATTAGCCCTTCTTACTGTCAAGTCTCTACCTGATTTGGCCATAGACAATAGGCCTAGTACATTAAACCAATCTCGTTTTAATGCATCCTCTGTCTATGAGTGGAATATTGACGGTATGTCTGAATACAATAGTTTAGGATTATTGCAACAGATGACCATGACAGCCAATGCCTATAAAACCCAATCAGGAACTTCTGACAAAGCCATTGCAGAAATTCTCATTGCGGGTTTTACTAGTCAACTTAAAGGTTGGTGGGATCATCTTCTCACTAAGCAGCAACAATTAGATATCCTTAATGCCATCCAAATTGACGAGAATGGAGCCCCCATTCTTGATGAGTTTAATAACCTAATTCAGGATACCGTAGCTACCCTGATCCTAACCATATCCCTCCATTTCATAGGTGACCCTTCTCACCTTAGAGACAAAAATGCTGAGTTACTACATAATTTGAGATGTAGAAAACTTAGTGAATTCCAAGATTACAAAACCACCTTCTTCACCAGACTCTTTCTCAGAGATGATGCAAATCATATAACCTGGAAAGAAAAGTTCTTAGCAGGATTACCTACTCTTCTAGGTGAAAAGGTTAGGAATTCCATTAAAGCCCTTTATGATAACTGTATTCCTTATGATGAACTTACTTATAGTGAGTTAGTCAGTTTCGTCAACAAAGAAGGTTTAAAGATCTGAAATTACAGAAACGACTTAAATGGGAACTTAGAAAGTCTAAGCAAGAATTAAGTAGTTTCTGTAAGCAATTCAATTATGACCCCTTTAAAATCTCCAAGGATTGTAATGGTGAGTGTTCTTCCAAACCTCACAAGAGAAATTACAAATCCAAAAACTATAGAAAGCCATTCCAGAAATTTAGAGAATCTTCTTATAAGAAACCCCAGAGGCCTTAAAAAAAAACTTCTCTAAGAGGAAGGAATTTAAACCTAAACACAAAGCCTCTTTCAACTATAAAGAAGTTATATGCCATAAGTGTGGTATAAAAGGCCATACTGCAAAGTATTGCAGAATGAATCGGAAACTTCATGAACTTGGCCTTGATGAAGATATCATCTCCAAAGTGGCCCCTATACTTATAGAGTCTTCTGACTCTGAGTCTTCCATGTCGGGAGATAGTGAACCCCTTCAAGTCGATGAACTTATTGACTCAGATACCTCTACATATAGTAGTAGTGATTCTGAAACAGATTATTATTTAAAGAAAATCAATGTTTTGACTAAAGATCAAGAAACCTTTCTTGAACTCGTAAAGCATATTTCTGATCCAAATCTTCAAAAAGAATATCTTGATAAGCTTTTAAAAACTCTGGATTTTAATAAAGCTGAGACTTCTAAAATTCCAATCGTTAAAAAAAGTTCTTATGATCTTACTGAAATTTTGGATAAAAAGAAAATAAAGAAAACTACCCCTAATATTCAATATCTTCAAAAGGAGATTAAAGAAATCAAATCTGAGATCAAAGAATTAAAAGAGAAACAAAAAAGTGATTATGAAACTATCCAACTTCTTTTACAAAAGCATTTACAAGACAATTCGGATAATGAATCCAACTCTGATAATGGTGATATAAATGATCAAAATCTAGAAAACATCGAGTCTGTTCCAAATGATTTCCTGTTTGTTTTAAAACAGATCACCACCAGAAAGTATTTGATTAAAATTACTTTAATTTTTTCTAAAGATTTTACAATTGACGTCATTGCCCTTTTTGACACTGGTGCTGATTTAAATTGCATAAGAGAGGACATTGTCCCCAAAAGATTTCATGAGAAAACAAAAGAAAGGCTTTCTGCCGCCAACAATTCAAAACTTAAAGTTAATTCTAAAGTCGAAGCTTCAATTCATAACGATGATTTTGAATTTCGAACTTCTTTTGTTCTCACAAATGACATTCATCATGTTGTCATTTTGGGAACTCCTTTCATAAATCTTATTACTCCCTATACTGTCAATTATGATAGTATATCTTTTAAAGCAAAAAAAAAAATTGTTTTCCCATTTATTGAAAAACCAAAAACAAGGAATTTGAATATTGTTAAAGCTTGTTCTGTTTATCAGAATCAAATCAATAATCTTCTCAGATCAAGACAAAATGATTTAATGTTTTTACAAAAAGATTTAAGTTTACAAAGGATCGAAAGCCAATTACAAAATGATTTCATACAAAAGAAAATTTCTGATTTCAAAGCTCTTATTGAAAAAGAAATATGTGCGGATCTACCATCTGTTTTTTGGAATAGAAAACAACACTTGGTAGATTTACCTTATGAAAATTCTTTTGATGAAAGACAGATTCCCACTAAAGCCCGTCCAATCCAGATGAACATGGAATTGGAATAACACTGCAAAGTGAAATAAGTGACTTGGAGTCCAAAGGACTTATTGTTAAATCTCGGTGTCCTTGGTCTTGCGCCGCGTTTTATGTTAATAAGAATTCCGAGATTGAAAGGGGAACACCTAGATTGGTTATAAATTATAAACCCCTTAATAAAGCATTAAAATGGATTAGATACCCAATACATAATAAAAAAAGATTTGCTTCAAAAACTGCATTCTACTTTCATATTTTCAAAATTTGACATGAAGTCGGGTTTTTGGCAAATTCAAATCCATCCTAATGATCGTTATAAAATCGTTTTTACTGTTCCATTCGGACAGTATGAATGGACGGTTATGCCGTTTGGCTTAAAAAATGCACCTTCGGAATTTCAAAGAATCATGAATGACATTTATAATCCTTTTTCCGAATTTTGCATTATTTACATTGATGATGTTTTAATTTTTTCTCAAATCATCGACCAACATTTTAAACATTTAAAGACTTTTTACTTTGCTACCAGAAAAGCTGGCTTGCAATCTCTAGTTCTAAAGTTTCTTTGTTCCAAACAAAGATCAGGTTCCTAGGTCACCATATTTCCAAAGGAACCATTACTCCTATTGAGCGCTCCCTTGTCTTCGTGGATACTTCCCAGACAAAATCCTAGATAAAACTCAATTACAAAGGTTTCTATGAAGTTTAAATTATGTACTTGATTTTTGTCCAAACATCAATAGGATGTCTAAACCTTTGCATGATCGATTAAAGAAGAATCTTGTTGCATAGACTGATGAGCATACTAGAACTGTTAAACTCATAAAGAATTCTGTTAAGAGCATCCCATGCTTATATCTTGCAAATCCTGCATTACCTAAAATTGTTGAAACTGATGCATCAGATTTAGGTTATGGAGGAATATTAAAACAAAAGGAAAAAAATAAAGAACAAATAGTATAATATGTTTCTGCCCATTGGAATGAATGTCAGAAAAACTATTCTACTATTAAAAAAGAAATTCTTTCCATTGTTCTTTGCATTTCCGAATTTCAAAGTAACTTATTAAATCAAAAATTTTTACTTAGAATTGATTACAAAGCTGCAAAACATGTTCTCGAAAAGGATGTTCATAATATTGCATCAAAACAGATTTTTGCACGTTGGCAAGCTATTTTAAGTGTTTTTGATTTTGATATTGAATTTATTAAAGGAGATACAAATTCTATTCCTGATTTTCTAACTCGGGAATTTCTTCAAAATAGATAATGCCGCCGAAAAACAGCAACAAAGGAAAAGGCATTGCCAAAGATATTGATCTTAAAGCCACTTCTAAAGAATCACAATCCTCTCCTCCTAAAGAAAAACTACTCTCCTCTGCCATGCCAATCAATTCTTGGATTGACATGATCGAAGATGAGGAGGCAAGATCTAAAGCCCTTTCTACCCAAGACCAAGTTAACCATTGGATGAAATCCATTTCCAAATCTCCTGAGCTTATGCTTGCCCTACAAAACTTCTCCCAAAGCCAGGAATCTCCAAAAGAGATCTCTGAAAAAGAAAGCCCTAAAGAAATTACAAAATCCTCTCAAACTATTATTGTTTCTGGTGATAGTTCATCATCACAAATTGTTCTTTCACAACCAACAAAGAAAACCTCGGTTTGGTTTGATAAAGCCCATTTCCAAAACATTTTAACTATCGAAGATGAGTTTTACCATACTGACCAATTTCAGACACTAACAAAGTTTTTCCCTAAAGGCTGGTTTTTTAAACCATGAGATTTAACAAAACCCCAGCTTTATTACCAAAGCATTTTGGAAGCCACTGAGTCAGTTAAATTCAAACATTTTTATCTCAGTGACTCCCATTCTGAGCCGGCCTATTCCACGGCCACTATCCTATATATATATATATATATATATATATATATATATATATATATATATATATATATATATATATATATATATATATATATGAGATAATTCATGCATTAAGTTAAAGAAAATTCAATCAGAATTATAATAAGTATATTTTTAGATTAAAATTTTTTATTAAAATTAAATTAAAAATAATTAAAAAAATTATAGGTTAGCGGATATCTATGCGGGTATCTGTCGGATATTTGGCTAATACCAAATCCACCCATAAACTAATGCAGATTTTAATTTTTAATACAAAACTCACCCGCAACCCATAAAATTACCCGTAGTAGGTGGGTTTGTGAGTTTACAGTTAATATTGCCATTCCTACTCTTACCACAAGGTCATCAACTCGTTGTAGTAAGAGGTTACATCTCGGTCACCCTGTTTCGTGTGCCAAAGTTTGGATTTTAACTCAAAAATCTACGAAGAATTCTCTAGATCGGAATGCGTATCCCTGACTGCTTCCTAAACATCTTTGGTCGTCGGCAGGTACATGAAGGGCTTGCCAATAACGGGTTTCATTATATTCATCAACCACGCAATAATCAAAATATTTTTTAATTTCCAAGTCTTTAGAGACAGATCTCCATTTGCAGCTTTTGTCACTTCTCCTGTCAGATATCCAAGCTTCCTCTTGCCTTCCAAGATCAAATGAATGGTTTGCGATCATTTCATGTAATTTTTTCCATTTAGACAGTGGATATTCAATTAGAGCAAATTAGTGGACCCCTTCGAACCATTGAACGAGATGGAGGAGTTCAGATTTGAACTTCTTGTGCTTTCCCCTGATGCTGCTGAGTCCCTGCTAGTCGCACTTGTTAAAGCCATCTTCCACTGATTTTGGTTCACCATAGATAATCTCGAGATTGAAACCTAGGGCTCTGATACCATGAAGGGAAAAATAGAGAGAAGAAAAAATCTCTGAATTCTTATTCAATAATATGATTAACAAACAGTAGCCATTTTTTTTTTAAATGAAATGATGAAATAAAACAATATGATTAACTTACAAAATAAGAAAGAAACAACACAGACATGGCCTTTGATGGGTTCTTGATGGCTTAGTAAAAGAGAAAGAGAGCGAGACTAATGAAAGCCAAAACTCACGCTTGCTAGCAGAGGGGGAGTTTCTATGTAAGTCTCTTGCACAAAAGCCTTATAAGGCCATAGAAGCTTGCCAGCAGCTGAAAGCAAGAGTGCCAAACTGGCAATGATGTAGATAGCTAATTATTAATTAATGAGTGATTAATTAATTAATTAAAGGTCTACAATTACTCGATGAAGTGACTTGAGAGATACTTGCTAAGCTGCGTTTACTTAAAAAGTTATAGTAAATTATTAATGGGCAAAATTACGGTGCAACTGTGGTACCATACCATAGTTGCATCAAGTCGTTAGATTCAGCTATAGTTGTTACCATAAGTTGGATTCAATAGTTGGAAGCAATTGTGGTATGGTATCACAGTTGCACCATAACCGAATTCATTATTAATGTGTATGATTGTGCTTGTACTGCTGTGCATAAGAGATGTTTATGCTATAATGAGGCGAAATTTATCAGTCACTGCGCATTCTAAATGCATAGTTATTTGTTTAATCAATCAATAGTTTTTTTAATAATTTAATTAATGTAGATATCTAATTATTACCTCTTACCGCTTACACGCATTTAGAGGGTGATATGTTAATATATAGATAAATTCTCTCTTAGTGTAGAAAGGCCAAACTTCAAGAGAGGTATCTTAAAATTACCCTTTTAAACATAGCCGAACTTATAAAGATGGGGTTATTATATTTGGAACGAGAGACGGTGGGGGCGCAGGCACGGCCGCATTGTGATAGTACACCGAATGATATTTAAAACGGTATCGTCTCGTTAATCTAATAGAGACTGCCTAGGCTGCTCTAGTCGCTTTGAATGGAAAATTTATGCTAGGAAAACAGACGTACATGATTTTCCGAATTACTTTATAAAAAAAAATTCGGAATTTCGAATGACTTAAAAGTCCCTTTGCTATAATGTTTTCTTCTCAAAGAATTTTCAAATCAGCAACGGCCTATTTGGAACAGCTGCGCCGGTGCCACCAGGTACATGCAGAAGGCAGAAACACAAGATAAGTTTTCTGTAGAGCATCTTCCGTCCACACGAAAATTAATTTACAAATATTTTCAACAATTTACCATAGCACTGTAACGGTTATTGATTGGTCTACGAACCCATAAATTATGGTTAAACATCATATCTACAATCTACACAACCTACAATCTACATCAGTAACTATGAAACCAATTAAAGGATTTGTCCAATCAACCATTTGAAATTCTAATACCATCAAACTGGTGCTGCCAAACTCGTATATTAGCGTTTAACCCTGCATCTTCCTCGATAAGAAGACTATGAACCACCCAGAACATGATTTGAACAGCCTTCATGCAGACAGATGCTCAACAGAACTCAGCCTCAGAAGTCAGAATTGGTCGTGACAACAGAAGCATTCTGCTGCCCTCGTACCAAAATTAAATCAATTTCAAACAAAAGTAACTTGAAAACATATAGAAGTATGCAAATCAATTAGATAGGCAAAATCGATGGTAAATGCGGAGAAGCTCAAAACAACCTGGTGCCTCTTTATTAACTTTTTATCCTAAATCATCAGCCTTTCTGCCACCAGCTACGCTATTTGATGAACTATCTTGTACACTACGAGAAGAGGAACACCTACTTGAGGAACTCCCATTGGTGAAACTATTCTCCTTCCTCAAGGACTTTTTGGATTTTCTTTGTCCTGATGGAAGATCCTATAGAACAATTTCAATTCAGTAAAATGGCTCAATCAGATAATTACTGACATAGCAGTGCAGAGGCTTTATGTCATTCATCAAATCAAGCTAGAAAGATCCAACTGACCTGATCTGTTGTCGATCCAGGAGTTTTCAATTCTAGGTCAGTTGTGACATTGTTAGAGTCCTCATTCTTCTCAATCTTGCTCTCCCCTGATGACTTGTTTCCAGAATCTTCTTTAGCTGAACCTTGGGACCTACCACTTGGCTGTGCAACTGCAGATGCATATTGTGCGGACTGTTGTTCCACCAGTGTATTAGGAGCCATATACGGGACAAAAGTTGAACAGGGGTTAGGAATGACCCCAGGATTCTGATTTCCAAACATGGGGTATGGCTGCATGGGCGGATGCATGGGTATCGCCCCAGGAGGCATCGGCATTGGCACCGGATATGGATAAGAAGGTGGTGCCATCATAACTGAGTGATCCATAGCAGCCCAAGGAACCATTGCCCTGACTCTCTGCTGATACTGAATATTTAGGTTCTCAATCTCAGATCTAAGAGATAACTTCTCCTCCCTGAGGTCATTTTTCTCTTGTGTCAACTGCACTCCAACAGAAGTAGATACCTCATTAAGGTTTCCATAATTCTTGGCATTATCTATAAAATTAAAAGATTACAAGATCACCTCACGGGATTCTTCAGTCAGTGCTGCATGTTCAGTTTTAAGTTTTTCAACTTGAGATGTCAGATCCTTCAACAACTGAACGGTATCAGCTAGAATGGTTGCTTTGTCATTTTTGGGACGATCAGGATCTAGATTTTGAAATAGAATATTCAAATTGATGAGAAACAGTTTGCTTGTTCATCTTTAAAGCATCCAAATGACTGCATGGTCATAAACTCCTATAAAATGAGCAATTTATTTGGCAGTTCATAGGTACGAAGAATTTATGTTTCACAACGGAATCTTCAGTGCAAGTTCCAATTAATGAGTCAACAGAATTCAAATGACTTTATTATAAGAAACTCATCCCTAAATGTTCCAACAGCTAAAAACTCTGTAGCAAGTAGGTCATCAAATTTAGACCAAGCCATACAACCGAATCTACTCTCAATGGCAATTTTTCATAGTTTATATGCAAATACATACAGTAGCTTTAACTACAGCAAAGTCTGATTAATATTTGCTTAAGGTTAGAATATGCTTTAGGCTAGAAAACTCAATTTAAGCTACTCTACATGAGAAAGGCTTGAGTGGTATGTATTTGATTATTTGAAAATTGCCTGCCAACTGAAGACGGTTCACAGAACAGTCTAGAATTGCAATTACCTTGAATAACACAATTCCCCATGTGAAAGTCACAAAATCACTTAATTTTAGCTAAAAACTGTAATTTTACTAAAAGGGCTACAAGATTATCCGACCTATCACATTTATCGCTACTCCTATCAGGAACTGCAAATGAAAAGAATCTACTGCTTTCAGAAAACGTAGGATTAGGATGTATAACAGCACATTATTCAAATAATTGATAAATACAGCGCAATGTGCAGCAATACACGTCTACCTGAATGCAAATTTTAATGAAATTACGTAAAACTAACTTGCCAGCCATGTATGCTCAACGTTCCTAACATAATAACTTCAGTATGAACAAATTCTAAACAGTGTTAAAATGTCAAAAGTATTAGCTACTACATGTTGTATAATATCAACGAAAGAATTCTACTTCACCTAATGCATTTCCCAACTCGGTGAAATGCTCATTAAGTCTATCCCTCCGCAGCTTCTCACGATCAGCCTTCTGCATCTTTCTCGTAGCGGCACAATCTTTGACTTCCCCTTCATTCTTTTGGCTGCAAAACATAAAAATAACCCAATACAAGAAATCAACTAGAGTGTGAATTAATCAACTCAAATGCACCACTATAAGTTAAAAAAAAGAACATGACTCTGTTTGTACATATGACACTAGCCCAGTTCATATCCAACTTCATACTGTTAACCTCAACATTAATTTCAACTCTAATACATAACAATGATCATTAACCACGCTTCTTTTTCCAGTTAAATTCTTTTTCAGTTTCAATTACATGAACCCAGATGAGCCAACAGTTCATTTGACTAGCTATTAAACAGTTGATATGAAAATAATAATAAAAGGGGGAAGAGAGGAACCTGGATTTGGATTGGGGCCGAGTGGTGGGCACGCGCGGATCAGGAGGTGGTTGAGGTTGACGATATTCTAAGAGGGTTGGGTTCGGTGGGGGGATTGATTGAACCAAAGCAGCCTCGTTTTTGAGCTGAGGATCCATTTTTTGGTCTGCTGATGAATTTTGTTTTCGTTGAGAGGTGCCAATAGAAATTCTTCTGAGGACGAAAGCTTATCTATGGGGCTGCTGCCAGCTTTGAGTTGTCGTTTTGTGGTCATTTTTTGATAGTTCTTCCAGTTTTGGAATCTTTTGAAATGTCATCAAAAGTTTTACCTCCTTGCTGTTAAGTCCTAATTGTTGGCTGCCTCATAGCTGAGGTCATTCTTTTACACGAAAAGGACAAAAAAAAAATCTGTACTTCTTTCCCTTTTTTGTAAGAGGAAAGTAAACCATTTCTGGGAGGCCAAAATTAAGGATGGTAATAAGGTGGGGTAGGTTGAGGAAGCTGTCCCATTTTCGACCTTATTAAAAATTTTACATTTATTTTCTATTTCATTTTTTAATAAACTTAGTGGTGAGAATAGGTATCCCTATATTAGAAATAATTTTTTCATCTCACCTCATTCTCTATTTATTTACTTTACAGTATGTATAGATAAATAATTTTAGTAAATTAAAAATTAGATACTTAAATAAAATAATTATTATATTATAAAGTAATTAAATTATTTGAAAAATCTCCAAAGGGTTGAAATAATATCTTCAAATAATATAAAAACTAAAAAATATTTGAAGAGAACAGCATCGTGAGAGAGAAAGAAAAATATAACAATATTTTAGTGTTGAATAAGAATTATAATATAAAGGTTTGAAGAGAACAACACAATGAGGGAGAAAAGAAAACATAACAATATTTTAGGATTGAATAAGAATTATAATAGAGAGATTTTCTTTTAGTTATAACATATTTACATTATATAAAAATTAAAAAATAAAAATTTATTAACCAACATTGTAATTGATAAAACTAAAATTATTAAACAAAAATTAAAAAGAATATTCATATATAATGGGGATTCGGGTGGAGAGTATAAAATCAAATCCTACCCCGTTAGGAATTTGAGGATTATTTTTCTACTATTTCCCACCTCATTCTACAAAAATTATTCAAAATTCACCCAATTTGGGATGGGGACTCATGGGGCTCTAAACTCGTTAAGGATTTCGTCATCATAAAAATATTAGAATTATTCTTCTTCTTTTTTCTCAAACTTTTCCTGTATTCCAAAATCATCATGGATCCTCAAGAACATAATGTGAACACAGAAGAACCTCAACATGCTGAAGAACAAGGTGTCGATTCCAGTAGGACTTCAACAAAACAATAGCAATGCAAGGCTAAATTAGTTAAGAAGGCGTCGTTTAAATAAACTTTTTAAACATTTTACTACAGTAAAGAAGGAAGTGATAGATAATGGTTTGCATCATCTTTAGAAATAGATTATCTTCTAGTGTAACTATTGTCATTGAAAAGTTATCAATTCAGATATCCTTGGCACAATGTGTTTATGTCGGCACATGATCAACTTGTTTAACTCACCATTGAGATATAATTAACCTTATTTGTTCAACGTATCCATAGTAATGACTAATAAACATTTTTTTTTTCATAATTAATAATCAATATTTCGTATTTTCATAATTGTGATTTGTCGTAATTGGTATTTCGTAGTCATGAGTTGTGACCTATGACTTGTTATAAATGATATCTCATAGTTGTAACTTCTTGTAATCATTAAGAAATTATTATTGTTGTTGCTGTTGTAAGTGCATGGGCTTGAAGAAAAGCCACATGCGCTTAAAAAAGCAGCGCTCTAAAAAAGAAAATGGTTGTCGATCTTTTTTTGGGTGTGGCCCGAGCACGGCACCCATAGGCTCGTTCCGTGGGCTATGCTCGGCTTAAAACAAAAAAAAGGGCATGATTGAAATACTAATTAGGCAACCCAAGAAGTGGAGTGAATTGAGTTTCTAAAAACTTAAGCAACTATAACTTAATACAATTTAAACTAAGCAACCAAATTCGAAATAAACAAATTAATGTGCAATGAAAAATAAAGAGATAGGATAAAAGAAAGCAAACACGTGATTTTTACGTCGTTCGTCCAACCGTGCCTACGTCTACGCCTCCAAGCTCATCAAGCTTGAGGATTTCACTAAGGAAGCCTCAAAGGCTTTAACAACTCTTACAATTGACTTCCAAGGTGTCAACAAACTTTTATAATAAGAGATTATCTCCAATCTCTTAACCCAAGTGTATCTCAACACTTACAACCTCTCAAAGAAAAAAATTACAAATGAATTTTTCTCTCGCACAATGTGTTTGATTACAAATGAAGTCTCAATGTGTGAATTAAAGAAACATAAAACAAGTTTAAAGCACAATAATGGTTGTATGCTTAGTAGCAAGCCTAGTGATAACTCTTGGATCAATCTTTATTTGAATTTGATTAAGCTATTTTATAGTTGGAGCTGAAAACTAACCGTTGCTGACTTTTTGAGAAAAATCATATCACCATTAATTGCTATCGATTTACTGTTTCGACTAGTCCAAATAATCGTTGTGCTGAGATTTCAAATAGTCGGTTCACCATTTGAAGTTATTGGTTAGCCGTTTATTTCTAAAGACCTACAACAAAAAATTTGGCAATTCGTTCTTGCTAAACGATTCACGGTTAGAATAAATTCTTTTCTCGAAATTATCGGTTCACCATTTTCCATAAATGGTTCACCGTTATTTTCCATAATCATCATTTTAACAACCCTTTGTAGAACATGTTTTTTGGAAATTATCGGATTGTCGTTTTCAGCAAACTATTTTCCAATATTATAATTTTATTCCCAAAACTTTCTATAATTATAATATGACCCAAAGCTTCATAAAACTTTACGAATAAGTCCATTTCTAGAGTTTCAAAACTTTTTCAATTAGACCATGAACTTGGAAAACAATCAATTTCATTTTTTTAAAAAAAGTATAAAAAATAATTTGAGCTATTAAAAACTTAATTATTCTTAATCTTATTTGCTATCATCAAAATCATCATTATAGACATATACATGTTAGCAATGATATGACCCGTTCACTTGATGGGTCGTGCCGTGTCGGCCCATTGACTTTTGTGGGCCTTGCTTTTACAGGCCATGCTAATATGACACAGCCTATTGGCCATCTCTATTTAAGGTTGATATAACCTTGTGTTTGTGCCTATATGGCAATGTATTGTTAGTTACTTGTTATCATTCCAATACAACTTATTAATTAAAAAAACCTTAGAATTTTTTTTATTAATAAAAGTGTATGTGGTGTATTTATTCGAGTAAAAAGAAAGCCTTAATGATCTTTTTTTTTTTTTTTTGTAAATAGACATGCCTATGGTGTATTTGTTTGAGTTAAAAAAAAATTGATCAAGCGACATATTGAGCAATTGAATGGTGTTTCACTTTTGTTTGAGATTTTAGTAAGAAGAAATAGTTTCTTAGGATTGTACGAGAGTTTAGAGGAGATTGGGTGGAGATGAGAGTTAATGAGTAGAGAATTGAGGTAGAGAGTGAGATGAAAGTTGAAAATGATTAAATTGTTTAAATAGAATTAAAAAAGTAGAAGCTTTAATGGTCAAAATAGCTGACGAGCAAAACTTCCTACAATAAATTGAGCTATTGCATTTATTTTCTTTTTACTTTTATTTCAAGTTCTTGTGTGTTGTATTCGTTGGATGAGTGATAAACTCAATCAAAAATATTTTTATATTTTTTTATCTGTTGAATGAGTAATCAAATCAATTCATAATTTTTATTATTAAACAATCAAAAAATTTAATTTTTGATAGGTGCAAGGCTATGAAATTGTGTAGTCAGATTAATTTTTTACTATTGTAGATTGTTGGTAACTCTATGAAATAAGAGTTATCATGGTACTTTTAGATGAAAATCAATAATATTTAGAGAGTAAATAATGTGTTTTCATTGCATTTTTATTATATTTTGTATAAACATTCATCTTAGTTTATTCATAATAAATTTTGTTTGATTTAGAATAATTTGTGTGCTAAATCATATGCATAATTGTAGGTGTCCGAAAGCCCAAATTGCAAGGAAAGAATGCTGATGCAATAGGCTTGCAAAAGATGGAAAAGAACTTAGCCGCAAAAGAATTGAGACAAATCTAGAACAGTGCAGTTGCTGTAGCCATTGTTGTAGCAACGATCCTGGAACAACGACAAAGAAAATTCAGCAGGTGATACTTGCAGAATTGCGATCTGCAGTTTTCTAATCTAACTTATACGCGCCTTAAGCTTCCGTTTACCCTAATTTTCAGCTATAAAAGAAGCACACATCATAAGGAATAGAGAGGGCTGTCAACCAAGGAGAAAAACCAGAAAGAAACGAAAGAAAAACAAGATTCAAGAGAGAGATTAAGGGCTGCATAAGAGGAGAAATTGCAGAGATCAAATGGGAGCCTTCTTATTCTTCTCTTGTTTTCTTCTATTTATTCATGGGGTGTGTTTCATGGCCGAAACCTTGTTCTTTATTTTTCTTTTGCAAATCACAAACTAAATTTACTTGAAGTTGAGTGATAAACAATCTTAATGGTTTATTGACTAAAAATATAAGTTGCTGCGTGTTTTCTGTAGTATTTTGTTTTGATAGAATTTATTTTTATTCATTATTTTAGTTGATCACCCATTTAATGATACTAGCTAAGGAAGAGTCACAAAAAGGTCTATCTTAGTGGAACATATCAAAACAATACTTGATCTTAAATTGGATTTTCCGGATTGAGTTTTACTTGAGTCCCAAAAGGGTCATGCTTGATTTAAGATTAGTGATGAACTAGACAAATGGATTCACCTTGTAGGGTAAATAGAACCTAAATGTGTAATGTTATATCTTATGTTGGCATAACTATTGATTACTGTTAGGTTGCACATAGACATAAGATATCCAACATGCGACGGCTGAGGATGCATAAAGATTCTGCCTAGTGCTGTAGCAGATATTGCAGCAACCAAGCCAACCCAGAAAGTAGTGAAGACCATTAGGAGAGTTTATTCACTCAACTATATTCTCATTGATTTTATCCTTGAGTTTGACGTGATAATTTATTTTGTTGTATTTTATTTATTGTGTTTTTATTTTAATTAGTATATTAATTTCATTAATTGTTTTATTTTAATTTTAAAAAAAATCTGCACTGTTGAGATTTTTGTAGCAAATCTAATAACATCAATCCCTATGGAGACGATCTTGAATACTCATTATTATATTACTTGTTGTATAAACTTGCACATTCACACCAATAGTATTAGTATTTATACCCAACAACTGTCAAATTTAAAAATTATGTAGTGAAATTATGAAAAGTTATTAGTCAATAAAAGGACAAAAGTTGATTCGGTTACTTTGTTATGTGGGAGTAGTCGAGTAAGTAGGAAATATTTAGTGAAATATAAAAAAAATTATGACTACACATACACAATTCTCACAATTGTCTATTACACATTACACACTATGACAATTCACACTTGTAAGTTGTGACTTGTGAATATCATAAGAAAATTAGAATTCTTCTTTTTCTTTTTTTCAAACTTTTCCTGTATTCCAAAATCATCATGGGTCCTCAAGAACACAATGTGAATACAAAAGAACATTAACACCCTTAAGAACACGGTGACGATACAGTGGGACCTCAATAAAACAACAATAATGCAAGACTAAATCAGTTAAGAAGGTGTCATTTGAATGAACTTTTTCAATATGTTACTACATTAAATGAGGAAATAATAGATAATGACTTGCATCATCTTTATAAACGGATAATCTTTGAGTGTAACTATTGTTATTGAAAAGTTATCTATTCAGATACCTTTGTCACAATGGGCTTATGTCAACATGTAATCAACTTGTTTAACTTCCCACTGAGATAGAATTAACCTTATTCATTTACAGTATTTGTAGTTATGACTAGTAAATGTTATTTTATGATTAGTAATCTATATTCCGTATTTTCGTAGTTGTGATTTGTTGTAATCGGTATTTCATAGCTATAAGTTGTGTCTTGTTATAAATGATATCTCATAGTTGTGACTACTTATAACTATTATTTTAGGATTGTAATTTTAAATAATGCTTTGTCAATCCCAAAACTTTCTGAAATTATGATTTCACCCAAACTCGGTGAAATTATAGAATGACCCAAAATATTTAAATAGTTTCAAATAGGTCCAAATCTGAAATTTTAAAACAATATCAAAGGTTTTAAAATACTTTCATTTTAGTCCAAAACACTTTAATTCCATAACATCATTTTCTTAAAAAGCACAATTCATAAATCTTTGTTTAATCAATACATGAGGTTTGTTATCATCAAAATCAATATCCATAGCCATATAGGTTAACAATTGTTAGGGTTAATGAATCTGATAAGGATGCGTTGTTATCTGACTACTTAGATAGAAGGATTGATAGTGATGTTGATGTTGATGTGAACTTCATGCAAGTTAAAGTTAATGGTACTACTGAGCCTACTGTTTTTTATGTGGATAGCGAGGACAATGAGAGCAGTAATGATAGTCAAAGATTTAAAAGTAACCACTTGGAAACTGATTCGGATGATAAACTGTCTAATACTGATAAAGGTAAAAAAAGTGATTAACTCTTCTGATGATGACACCGAGCTTGGCACTGTCCAATTGACTAATTATTTATAGAAACATGAGTACAAAGTGGGTGCTAATGGGAAACATAGGCTAAAACTAGGGCACTCATTTTAGAAAGATATTTAAACTAGGTGATAGTTAGGAAAAAATTCGTTATTAAAATAGTTTATAGTGAGTTAAGAAGATTTGTGGCTACTTGTAAATGGTCTAGCTATACATCGTATATGGTTGATGCAAAGATAAATAATAGAAGTGGTTTCATATTGCGAGAGTACAATAAAAAGCATGATTGCAGACTTACTAATAAAATAGTGAAAGTTGCTTCCACTTGGGTTGTTACTAAAATAAAGAATCAAGTTGTTGTTGATCCTAATGTGAAAAACGATATCATTTGAAAAATTATATGCGAGAGACTTTTATGTTGAAGATTGAAAAGATGACATTTTATAGGGCTAGAGTAAAGACAAGCCTTGAGGTATTTAGGGATCATTCCAAGGCATATCAGAAATTGTTTTAGTATGCTGTAACTATTCATAAAGCTGATTCAGGAGCAATTTGCAAGGTGTCGTGTGATGTTGCTTCTATACCTGACAAGGTGTTGCTTCAAAGGTTTTTTATTGCCTTTTTTGCACAGAAAAATGCTTTTCTTAATAGTTGTAGACCTTTTATTAGAGTAGAACAATATGACTATCAGTTAAAGGGTAAGTATAGTGGTGTTGTTAGTTGTTGTTGGCATGGATGCTAATAATCGATTTGTTCCATTAGCATTATCTTTTTATGAGATTGAAAATACGGAGACATGGGGCTGGTTTATGGAGCACCTACATAATTATTTGGATGATGGCAGACAAATGACATTTATCAGTGATAGACAAAGGGGTTGATTAATGCAATTTCAAACACATGCCTTACTGTCGATCATAAGTCGTGTTCTAAGTATATTTATGCAAACTTTTCTAAGTCATTTGATGGTGCACAATTGAAACTACTATTTTGGAAGGTTACTAAGAGTAGTAACAAGCATGATTTTGATGAGGTAATGACATAGATCAAGATTGAAAAAGAAGTTCATAAGAGTGGTTGGAAAAAGAACTATAGGAGTATAATTGGTCGATGCATGCATATGATAGAAACTATATGGTAGATCGTACTAACAACAATAAATCGGAGTGCTTTAACAGCTAGCTATGAGCTTATTGAGACATGCTTTGCTTGATAATGCTTGAAAAAAAATAAGATATAGACTTATGAAACAATTTACAAAGAGAAGAAATGAAACAACCACTTGGAATAGACAATTGATACTTAAAGTGTTGAAAGAGCTGGACAAAATAAAATAAAATTGCGTAGAAAATGATTGTGTAAGCTTTTGATGATCTAAACTTTCAAGTCATAGATAAAGCCTATAATCCACCTAAGAGGTTGCAACAAAGCTAGAGAATAGAACATGTAATTGTGGTTATTGAAAAATTGTTGGCCTCGCTAGTGTGCGTGCTATGGCTGCCATAAGATATACAAGACATGAAGTTGAAGAGTATGTTCCAACATATTGTACCAAACAGGCTTACGTTAGCACATATTCATTGATGTTTAGTGACATTCCAAATCAATGTATATAGGAGCCTACTAGAAGACTATTGATTGATCTTCCAATTAAAAAAAAAAGATCAAACAATCTAAGAAATCTTAAACAAAAGCAACAAATAAGTGTCAAAAAGAGAAAAGAAAATTCTTTATCATTTGCTCATTCTGTGGTGGATTTAATCACAATTCAGGTCTACCTATTAAGGCCATTCGTTGAAAGGGCTACTCGAGCTAGGAAAAATAATTCTTAGGTATGTTTATACTATTATTATGTGTTACATTTATTATATGAAGCTATTTGTATTTATTATGTTTATAGTTTATTATACTTTCATCCAATAAAGCTATTGTGTTTTGCAAGCATCAAATACTATAGGTTAGCCATTTAACACTTCAGAGCAAAAAAAAAAAAAAACAAGGAAGAGAAAACAAGTGCTAGTTTGCATGTATATTTTATTTGTTGTGCATTACTTGTGCAACATGGTATTCATTCAAAAGTCAACATATTTTCCAGGCATCAACAACACAGTCAACTACTTCAGCCCAGGGTGAACTGCCTCATCCCAAGCAGCAAGAAAGGAAAAACAAATTCACATAAAAATGCTTGCATGTTTTGATATTTTTGTTGTTGTTGAATTTCTTTAACTAACATTTCATGTCCAGAACTGAACCAATCCTAAAATGAAGGTCTCAATCTAGGTCTGGAGAAGCTAGAACAATAAAACAAACAAGTCCAAGAATGAACCAATCCCAAAATCTATCTCAATCTTGAAATGTCACAGGTTCTATGTAATGAGCCTAATTGGAATAAACTTGACTCATTTTAACTTGTTATGTCGACTGTTATTTTAGACTATGATGATCATTTCGGCTTCATTTTGGATAAATATGATATGTTTATTTTGGAAAGGGCCTAAACTATCCATGAAGTCTTAATAGTTACCTTTTGGATAATTGCCCTTTTAGATATTATATTATGCTATGTTAGAATTTAGTTATTTTGGACTATGATGTTATTTGTGGTTAAAGATATGTTATTTAGGATGTATTTTAGCATAATTACAAATACATATACTAGGAAAACTAGGACATAATTAAGCATTCATTAATGTATATTTTGTAAGCTACATTACATTTTAATAAGCACAATTGCACAGACACAAAACAGTAGAATTATGATATATTTAAGCTTCCCTTCAATGAGCCTAAGTCTTTTCTTTATTTTCACCACATCATCATCCAGCTCCAAATTTTGATTGTCCGCCATCTGATCACTACGACTAAGGTATATGAGAGCTTTAGTAGTAAACCATTGCCAAAAGTTGCATTTATTCAACCTGCATGACCAAAAACATTGCATTAGGATTCTATTGTGTAGTAGAAACCATAGCACATGCTTGCACACCACACCAACAGTTCTTGGGAATGCATTTAACTTTTTTATGTGGTTGTCCGCTAATTGTAGAACTTGAGCTATAACTTAAATGTCATTTGCAAAAGAATGATATAGTTGTGAGCTTAAATGTGTAGACTATGTGTTTGATGAACTATATGAGCAGATTTTATAGATGTATGAGCTGACTTCAATTTGGCTTCAATTTTGCTAGTAATGAGCTTCAATAATGGCAAATGAATGGCATAATTGTCAGTTTGAATGTGTAGATTATGAGTTTGATGAATTATATCAGCAAATTAGATAGATGTATGAGCATGTTTTTGGCTTCAATTTGGTTGGTTATGAGCTTCAATAATGGAAAACGAATAGTGTAGATGACGTGTTTGAGGATAAGAAAAGCTGATTTCATATATTCTATGAGCATTGTGAGTTGTTTCTTATGTTTATATATAGCCGAAATTGTAGTCGTTGGCCCCAACGACTACAATTTTGAATCTTATTTTTTTAGTTTTTATTTTTGGTAAAATTGTAATTTTACATTTGAGGGATAAAAAATCATTTGACTAATATTCTAATAATTTCATTAACTGAGATGGGATAGAAGTGAACAAGTACAAATAAAATGTTAATTTCAAGTGGCGCGCTAAAAAAAGAAGTGTGTATATTTCTCTTTAAAAAATAATGTGTTTTATCTTTAAAAAAAATAATATGTGTTTTAGACCACCTTAGTAAATGAATTACAAAACTAATTATTTAATTTATAATTTGCTGTATTATATATTTTTAAATGTAGTATAAGTCATACTAATTAATTTATAAAATGTTATAAAGTGTGCTGTTAAATGTATGACTGATTTATAAACAAAATACATTAATAGAAAATCAATACAGAGTCAACCTATAAAATGGCCAAAATGACATTTATTCTTTGGCGGTTGCCATCGAGAAATCGAGAAAGGCAGAACTGCTACCGAGAGAAACACACAGCAAATCAAGATGTCGGGTATGGGAGATGGGTACGTGGGCACGGCCCAAGACGCGGTGAGGATCCGGAGACTCGAGAAGCAAAGAGAAGCCGAGCGTCGCAAAATCCAAGAGCTCAAAACGAAGTCCGTCTCCGACAAGGGCCAGCCCGGTCTCCTCCAGTTTGGTTCAAGTACCTCCGAGGTCCGATCCCGGTTCTTTTTTTTTTTTTTAATTCATTCAATCAAATTATGCGCCGCGGTTTTCCTGATATTTTAAGCTAAGCTAACCTGGGGGTTTCTTGTGATTTTGATTGCCGTTTTGTTTATTTGTAGATTCTAGAAACTGCGTTTAAGAAGGAAACCGTAGGTTTAGTCACCAGAGAGGAATACGTTGAGAAGGTAATTGGTCACCTTTTTAATAAAAAAAATTAATTTTTTTTCATTTGTTGGGTTTTTTAATTAGTGAAAGCTAAGTTATTGGATTTGATTGTGTTTGATTAGAGGGTTAATATTCGGAACAAGATTGAAGAGGAAGAAAAGGAGAAGCTTCAGAAGCTACTACAAGAGTAAGTATGATTTTTGGGATTTTTGTGTAAATTTTGCAGTAACGTGTGCTCTTTTTCTTAATTTTGTTGGTAAATGCTTGTGTATTGTAGGGAAGAGGAGCTGCAATTGGAAAAGCGTAAAAAGCGAAAGATTAAGGGAAATTCTCGATTATCATTTGCTGATGATTTTGAGAGTGAAAATGAAGAGGAGAATGGAGAAATTGGTGAGTACACACACACACACACACACTCATATTTGTGAAATTTTGTTGTTTCTTATGATTTTGACTGTAGAAGATTTGATATGCTGATAACATATGAAGTTTTGTATTTGAACAAGGTGGATTTCATAGACTGCACTAATTAATTCTGCTGAGCTTTCATATTCAATTGTAGTTAGAGCTTGATCGTAAGTTCATGGCTTTTAACAAAGTTTGGTTGCTTGTTTAAGGAAGTTGTTATGTGATCTTTCATAGACAATTGCCTTAGGTTTACTACTATATGTTTAGTAGTTCTCACCTACTTGAGGTAGTTGTGGGAGGGTTTTGGGATTATTGGGAGGTGATTCAGTTAGGATGCTTGTTTTAGCATGAGATGTGGACGAGGTTCAGATTCAAATTGGAAGTCAATGAATTGAATTTCTAATTCTACAAATTTTAGTATTTGTATTATACCAAGAGCCGTTAGTTTAGAAAAGCATGGAGACCATCAAATGCTTGATCATTGTCTATTGTGGACATCATCTTGTGAGAAGGAAATTTCCTTGACTTTCTTTGAATGGTTTAATTGTTCATAAATTTTTGTATCTGCTCTTTATCTGAAAGTATTAGTTGTTGCATAAGTTGAAAAAGGAAAAATGATTGCCTTGAAACCTATTTTCTCTTTCCTATTGCTCTATTCTAAACTGAATACCTGGAGGAATGACTTAGCACTTAGCACATATGGAATTCATTAAACCATCATACATAAAACTTGTAGTGAAGTGCAATGTGTCACTAGCCTTAGGAGTTTTAAGTATGTTCGGTATTGTGCTTGAACTTTTTGGCATGTAATAGTCTACTACTTTTTTTTTTTTGGAATTTCTAGAAATAATTAATAGATTAGATTGTTCTGTTTGGCATGCAAGCTATTACGTTTTTACTGTGATTTTTTTTTGGGGGAAACTAGTGTGATGTTTGGATGCTCAAATTTATTTATTTATCTGTTGGTTTATTTATATATTTTGTTTGTTTGTCTCCTGTTAATCTTATAGATTTGGAAGGGGTTTATTGACATCAGCCGCTGATTCTTTAACACCATAACTTCTGTACTGATACCCTAAAATTAACATATTCATTTTACGTTTCTTGCAGAAAATTTGAAAACAAAGAGGCTTGCGCAAGCGAAATTGGGAAAAGATCCAACGGTGGAGACTAGCTTTTTGCCTGACAGGTCTGATTTCGCTTTCTTGCTCTTTTTTGCTTTTCTTTGTGTATGAGAATTTTGGCCTAATATATGAGCTTAGGGGTGTTGAGGATGATCTTTCAGTGAGAGAGAGGCAGAGGAGCAATCTGAGCGTGAACGGTTGCAGCGACAGTGGCTTCGTGAGCAGGAGCAAATTCGAAGTACACTTTTGTTCTGACTTTTGACCTATTCAGTTTTTTATATGGGAAAAAACAAGTTTTCCTGAATGAAGTTTATATATGTTTCAGATGAGCCCCTTCAAATCACTTATAGTTATTGGGATGGAGCAGGCCATAGACGAGTTATCCAGGTTAGTAAAAGTGGTCGGATTTGTGATTGATTGCTTTGTTTAATGCTCATCATTCTCTACAATTAATTAATCCATTATTTAGGTTCGGAAGGGTGATACAATAGGAGAGTTTCTTCGGGCTGTTCAACAACAACTTGCACCTGAGTTTCGAGAAATCCGAACGACGTCAGTGGAAAATTTGCTTTATGTTAAAGAAGATCTTATCATCCCTCATGTGAGACTAATTGGAAATCAAGTTTTTAGTGTCAGTTTGTCTTGCCATCTTCACCTTCACTAACTGAATTTGTCTATTCCTTTTCATGTTTTGGGAGTTCAGCAACACAGTTTTTATGAGCTTATTGTTAACAAAGCCAGGGGAAAAAGTGGACCGGTAAAGCTCTCTATTCTTTGCAGTTGCACATGACAGTGCCAGTGACTTTGTTGCTGTTATTTTTCTTTTCTAAGTTGCCATATAGCTGTCAAGATAACCAAGGAAAAGTAGGATTGTTTTTTTGCAATGTTAATGCTTGAGCATTTGAGAAAGATAAAATCAATTCGAAAATCCTAATTTGATTCCCTTTATTGTCTGATTGATAGTCTGATTGATGTGTTCCTATTCCATTTTCATTTAGATTTTTGTCCGTAGTTGTGAACAAAAGATTTATTTTTATTTTATTTTCCTGTTTTGGAGATTGTTTCCATTTGGGAAAATATATTTGACTTACTGCATATTACAATGGAACATGCTTCGATTGTGTTGTGACATTCATTTTTTGTTATCAGTGTGTCTTGTCTTGTGTACTAGTATTGGCTAGCCAGGCTCAATTGACTTGTAAATGATCTAGAAACTGGGTTGTTTCTACTGAAGTGATGAATACTTTTCCTTCTCTCTTTCCATCCTTCTCTCTGTTTTGGTGTGGAAATATATCAGCTCTTGCAAACTTGCTGCAATGCAGTCTAAGTGATTCATTTTCTTTAAATATACATCATATTAGGTTACTCAATCATTTTATGTTGTCTCTTTACTCTTCACAGCTTTTTCACTTTGATGTTCACGAGGATGTACGGACGATTGCTGATGCAACTATAGAAAAAGATGAGGTATATATATCTTCTTTTCAGTTATAGTAACTTTCTAAGCACCTGGAACGACCAATATATCTCTGATTATTTGTTGTTTAAAATCTGTGAACAGTCCCATGCTGGGAAAGTTGTGGAGAGGCACTGGTATGAGAAGAACAAGCATATCTTCCCTGCTTCTCGATGGGAGGTAATTTCTCTCTGCCACTACTCTGCTTCAGTTCTTTGGAGAATTTGTCAAATTCATTCCTTGTAAACCCGTTACTTCCTATTTTTGTCATTTTCAGATTTATGACCCAACGAAGAAATGGGAGCGATACACCATCCATGGGGATTGATCAGTCAGGCTTGGGCAAATAAATTTTTCTGAAACAGTTTGATTTGTTTACTGCAAGTAGCTAAATCTTGAACTTTGTAGGCACTTTTGAAAGCTTTATCTCACATTATTAGATTGGAAGGCCTGCATTTTGTATTTTGAAGTCCATTTACGATAGAATATGGTCATGGAAAGTAAGTGACTTATAATACAATTCACACTTGAGTCTCATATTCCGCCATTCCTTCGAACAGAATCTCATGTTTGGTATTAGGTGAAGCCAAACATATGAAACATTTTGGGATTTATATGAGCTGTAGATAATTACATTGTGATCTCAAATTTCTTTATTGGCGGCGATGGTTTGCTTAATTGTCGGCGTGCCCACTAAACATAGATAATGGCCATGTTTAGGATTGATCATTGTATTTTAATCCTAATTGCTGTTGACCGAGTGGTTTTTTAATAATTTTATTGAGTTGGTCACATGAATTCGTATGAGAAGTAAGAGGATTAAAAAATTAAATAGGCATTATCTACCCTGTTATCTTTTTAAAAAATTACAAAAATAGAAGACAATACAATCACTAAACGATTTAGCGTGGTTAATAAACAATCCATGGTCTATAAATAAAAAAGATAGAAACAAAAACTCTGTGCTTAAATGAAAAAGAAATAACCAAACCCAAAAGTGTTTATGGAATATGTTAGTGGTAGTGCTTCAAAATATATATAGAAATACGGAAAAATTTTATCTGAGGCTGTCCAATTTCGGTCTTACATCGCATGGTTGATATAAAAGGTTTTTAGTAGTTTTTCTATTGTAAATATTAGTAATCTATTAGTATGCATTTTCAATATATATCCATATATAAAGCAGACCAAATATTATTATAATATTTATTGATGGTTACTTTTTTAGGCCTATAACATAATGTCTCGTGTCTGGGAAAGAAAGTTTGAAAGCCCTCATCATGAGAAAACATATTTCATTTGTTGCTCTAGGCCTTGGCTCTTGGAGGCCCTCGAGGATGTAGAAAATGCTTAAGAAAGCATTGAGCAGGTGAGGAAGGAGACTAGGGACCGCAAAGCTGACTAAGTTTTAGAATTTCTCTCTCTCTCTCTCTCTCTCTCCAAGGCCAGCTCCCAATTGTCCCCTACCCTTAATGTGACTACATTTGTGTTAATTCACTCCATGGGTTAATGGGTTGCTCCAATTAATCATCTTTCTCTCCAAGCAAGCCTCAAACGGTCTTTTGTTGATAAAAGGGACGATACTTCAATGAGTAACCCCAAGAAGACCAATAGGCATGACCAGTTGTAAAACATCTTAGTGCACCTAACTTTTCTGAGGTGCTTAGGATTTAACCAAGGTATACTACATCTAATCCTTACGAACTCACAAAAGAATTAGAAATTAGGAGAATACATGTGTACAACCATGAGAATCCCAAAAGTTTTAATATTTAAATGTAAGTCATATGAATCATAATGCCCTTACCCAAGGAGGGGCTTTCTCCCATGTGTCCACATGAACTCTAGGATACCCATAAGGGCATCTTGTATAAAAGGTCAAATTTATAGGTAAAATGTATCTTCTTTCTCATTACTTGTCTTTTTGATACGATTGTTCTCTATTGACTTCAAGGCTTTTTCCATTTTCACTAGGAAAATGATGTTTGCCCCGGGTCAAACCTCGAAAATAATTTAAATGGCGACGTTTTGAGTTTTTTTTTTTTATACTCCAAAATATTGCCGTTTCTGATGGACGATTTTGAGAAGAATTAAACCTCTTCCTCTTCGTTTCTCCGTTTCAGCTGGGAAAGCCACAGATAGAAGATCAAGTTGGTTAAAAAAATTAGTTTTTTCATTTCTTCGTTGTTAAAAAAATTTGTTTCTTCGTTTCTTCGTTTGTTAAAACAATTCGTTACTTTCCTTCCTCGACCAAGGTCCAGGCATTCGGGATCCACCAACGGTCACCATCAACACTGACAGCCACGGTCACCGTCAACTCTGGTAATGCTGGTAGCCGAAACTTGTTCGAGAAATTAAACTCACGAAGCGGCAAAGTTGACAGCCTGAGGTAATGCTTCGTTTTTTCCTCTTTAGGTTATGGCAAAATGGGGACGATCTAGGTTAGGACAGTTATGATTAATTTTCGATTGAATTTGGATAGCTATTGTGATTCCTGTTTTATTTAAGTGTGTTAAATTGCAATTGATTTTAGGATGAATTTGGGTACAATTTTGAATTTGCTAATGTTGAGGTTGAGGATGAATGATGATGAAAAAGAGATTTTGCTGTGCTGATTTGAGTCAATTGCAGCTGCTCTGTCTGTTATTTTTAGGCTTATGCAACCGAAATTTGTCTGTCATTTCTAGGCTTATGCAGCCGAGTATGAGCCATGTCTGATTTGAGTCAATTGCAGCCGCTCTCTTTATGTATTTCATGTTCTTTTTTGAATTAATGTAACCGAGTGATGAGGATTAGTATTATTGATGGAGGCTTTTATTGTTTGCATTTTGGTATATAGATTGCTGGCTGGCTGGTTGCTTGTCGAATTTATTGGTAACTTGTTGAACTTGATTGCTGGCTAGTTGCTTGTACAATTTATTGGTAACTTTGTTGAACTTGGTTGCTGGCTGGTTGCTTGTAGCCTTTCTGACATATTGGTTGTAGTTTCAAACCTTTGTGATTGTGTGTGTGTGTGTGTGTGTGTGTGTGCGTGGTTCTCTGTTTCTATGTGTGTGTCTGTGTCTGTGTTGTAGTTTCACATTAGCTGCTGGCTGGTTGCAGTTTCAAACCTTTGTGATTACAGCTTCTTCTTCGTGTTTGTTTCAAGATGATTTGAATGATATCAATTGAGCAGGCAGCATTTTTGTGCAACCATATTGTCTGTATCTGCTGGTAACCAGCCCCAATATTTTTGTATGTAGTTTCATATATTGGAATCTAATTGATTTATCTAAAGTCTGTCGTTACCTTTTCCGTGATGGAATCTTTCATGCATTGGCATTATTTCTGGTTCATTAATTACAAAGTTACCACACACACAAAGACACACACACAGAACCACACACACATAGACACACACACAGAACCACACACACATAGACACACACACACACACACAGAGACACACACACACAGAACCACACACACACACACACAAACACACACACACACACACAAAACCCCACACACATACACACATAGACAGAACCACACAAACACACACACACACACGCACACACACAAAGACACACACACAGAGAACCACACACACACACACACAGAATTTCACACACATTGTTCTGGTTTTCTTTTCATTATTAACTGTAATTGTATCCCTTTTTCGACAGTTTCTTTCCAACGACATATGACTTCACAAACAATGTCATCCAACACAAGCGAGAATCGACTGTGTAATGAATGCGGTGATTAGATGGAGCTATTAACGTCACACATAACAAAAAATCCAAATCGCAAATTTTGGATTTGTAGAGGATGTAACAACACAAGCGAGAATCGACTGTGTAATGGATGCGGTGATTAGATGGAGCTGTTAACGTCACACACAACAAAAAATCCAAATCGCAAATTTTGGATTTGTAGAGGATGTAACAACTTTCAATGGGCAGAAGATCGTAAATCTAGCGAAGAGAAGATAAGCTTGTTAGTGGATGAGGTTAGGAAGTTGGCCTTGGAGATTGAGTGTTTGTCCGTAAAATTTCAATTATTGCATAAAGAACTTGAGCATATGCGAGATCGTGAAGTGCAGAGGCGATTGTTGGACGACGAACTTCGAAAGAGAGAGGCACCACGATATGATTTTATTAAATTAATTATGGTTGTTGTATTAGGTTTTCTATTTAAGTATTGTTTTTAAGTTGTTTGTATTTGTACTATAAAAGACTTCTATTGTAGAATTTGACCACGATATGTAATAACATTTTCATGTTAAATATAAATTTCCGGTTGTTTGAATTAATTAAAGTATTCTGAATTTAGAATTTGACCCCAATAATACTTCTCAAAATTATACTATGGCCCAACTCATTCCATTATGTTCCAAATAGATCCATTTTTAGAATTTTGAAAAAGACTTACAAAGTCTAAAATTTAAAAAATGTCGAAATACACATACACCAAGTAAATACATAAAACATAAGCTAACTTCAATTAACTTCGATCATGTGCTTGGTTCATCAGTTGAAAACTCCCCTCGATTGGCCTCCTCAAAATTTTGTTGCTGAAAATATTGCAAGTTTCCGTGATGGACTCCGCTATAATTCATCCAAGATTGATAGTAAGGGGGGAAAAATACATGTTGTAAGGGTGCTTGTTGTGCTAGCTGTTATACAAAAAAAAAATTATATATACATTATCAAACATATGACAATGAATGGAAATAACAAATTAAAAAAAACATTATCATAGTCATATGACTCTCTTCTGTTGGGATTGTAGTAGCCACTTGCGAAGAAAAATCATGTATCTCCGAGTCCTACAAATGCGGTTAACACACATTTAAAGTATATATTTTAAATTAATGTAAAATAAATATATTAAAGTAATTACCTCTACAGTTGTGTTGGATCCTGCATTATTCGACTTCTATTTTGGCCTCTTAAATTGCTTTTGCTTTCTTTGACTAGGTGGACGACCTTTACGCCGAGTTACTACTGGATCCTATATGTTTTCGCTACAGCTTCCTGATCCACCATAAATGGTTGTATCGCCACCGTCACTTCGAACATTCAGAGATACATCCTTCATTGCTTTCTCGATCCAACCCATTATATTTTTATAGCTTTCTTTATTTTTTGAAGCCACTTCAGCAACATCATAAAAAGCAGTGCACTCCTCTTTATATCGCTGATGTTCAATGCTTGAACTTCGTGCATCGTAATTGACTTTGACTTTACTATAGAATCTCCGCACATCTTTCCTCCATCTTTGTATGACATACTTTTCAGGTAGTAATTGCATACGGTTACGTGACGATACTGCGATAGCGTGTTTGCAAAGAATGTCCTTATATTCAAACATTGAACACACACAACGAATTTCACCTTCATCTTTTTCAAAAATGACTTTAAAAGTTTTTTCTCTACTTTTTTCATCGTTTTCAATAACTTCAAATTCTGACCCCCTACAACTGAAAACCTCACAATATATCTTATTCATCAGCTCCTGCTGAAATTCCTGAAACTTGAAAATAGTGTATACTTCTTCAACTTGCTTTTCATGGCAACTGTTGGCTAAAACTCCGTGCATCTGCTTGCCATTCTTTCTCAATTTTACTTTCCATTGCTTTCTCATATTTCTCCACAAATTACTTCAAAGTTGCTTTCGAATTAACATACCCATCAAAGAACACATTCATACTCTCACTACGCTGAGTGGTTGACATTCCAGCCCAAAATGTAGTTTTCACGAAACATGGAACCCAACGATTTCTTTCCTCATATAATCCACTTAGCCACTGATTATTACTAAGATCATATTTATCTAACATGTCATGCCAAGCTTCCTCGAATTCAACAGGAGTATGTAAATCATAAACAACAGAAAGCAATGAAACTCTAATGGCATGATATTCTGCATACCTTCTCAACTTCTCAGGCACCTTTTTCAATATATGCCACAAACACCATCGATGCCTAGTGTCTGGAAAAACAATCTGAATTGCGTTTTTCATCGCTTTATCTTGATATGTAATGATTCCAAAGGGAGGACACCCAGACATACATGATAGCCATGTATCAAATAACCACGTAAATGTTTCCGTGTCCTCATGCGAAATCAACCCACATCCTAACAAAATTGATTGACCATGATAATTAACTCTTACAAAAGGAGCAAATGGCATGTCATATTTATTTGTAAGGTATGTGGTATCAAATGTGACAACATCCTCAAAGTCCTTATAGGCTGCCCTACTCCTTGGATTTGCCCAAAATACATTTTTTAACCGACCCTCCTCATCTAGGTCGATACTGAAGTAAAACCCATCATTTTCTGTTTGCATTTTCTGAAAATACCTCTGAATTGCAATAACATCCCCTTCTCCGAGTCTTAATCGCCTCACCTTGTTAACATGATTTCTAGCATCTCTTTCTAAAAATGACACATTTTCAAAGCCACTAGCCTCGACAACAATCGACTTAAAACTTTGAGCCATTTTAATTCCAGCTTCTTCATTTATTTCAAGCTGCTTTTTAACAAAAGGACTAATGGAACGGTTAGATCGATAATACCTACTCTTGCTCGGACTCACGGCATGGTTGTGTTCAAGGATCAAATTTCCAATTACTCATTTTCCACTAACAATATCCAAACGTCCTCCAATTTTAGTATTGCATCTAATTTTTTGGTTTGGTTGAAGCCGCAAAACATTAGTGGCTTTGGCTTTTGACTTCCCGTTTCTCCCACAAGTAAATGTCACATATCTCAAACTCTCATCATCCCTTTTTCTACAAGATCTCCGGATCACTGTAAACCCCTCTTGTAGGCCATAAGTTTTATAATATTCAAACATTTCATCAGGACTATCAAAAGGCATCCCAACCGTAGGCTCAACAACATTTTCCACCACCAATTCCTCATTGTTTTCTTCCAAATTAGTCCCTTGTAAATCCTGCAATTCCCCAACTTCATCAACCTCCTCCACTTGTTCGAAATTATCCATTAATTGCTGCAAATGAAAATAGGAAGAGTTACTTCACAGAGAGAGAGAGAGGCAAAAAGGGAAAAAAAAAAGTTCAGACCCTGAACGTGCAAGTACAACTCTGTAGAGTTTGCATGTTAATTTGCCTAAAGTTTAATATGATTCTAGGCAATAAAAGATGAGAAAAAAGATTTTAATCAACAATGCAAACCCTCCCCCCCCCCCCACAATTCGTAAGTATTGCGCAAGTTCTGTAGCTCTTTAATTGCTCATGTCGATTCCAAAATATAGTAATAATAATAATAGAATAAGAAGAGGAATTTTATTCTCGATCATTATCATAGTTTAATGCATGTACCCATTATATTAACATAATTGTCAAATAACGACAATATCACCCAAAACAAAGTTTCATACAATGTTGTAAAAAATAAATTATGATTTGAGAACTGAAAAAATGATATGAGAACTGAAAAAATGAGACAAATCAAGAATATGAGAACTGAAAAAATTAATTCAATGTTATAATGTTACAATGTTGTAAAAACAAAGGGAAAAATTTAAAATAAAATTAAAAAACAAAATGCTACAAAGAAGACAATACCGAAAAAAACAAATCTTCGAAAATTCAAGCTTGGCACAATGACAATGTTAATCTTCCTCTGCCGAAACTTCGCAACTGCTGTTGGTCTTGTTCCGTCCAAACTCAGCTTTCAACCGTCCAAACTCAGCTTTCAAGGACAAATTTCGCAGCCGAAACTCAGCTTCCAAGGACAAATTTCACAGCCGAAACTCAGCTGTTGTTGGTCTTGTTCTTCAATGGGTACGAAACAAAAAAGAAACTCAGACGCTTTCAACTCAGCTTCCAAGGACAAATTTCGCAGCCGAAACTCAGCTGCTGTTGGTCTTGTTCTTCAATGGGTGCGAAACAAAAAAGAAACTCAGATGAAGAGGATGGATCTCGGTCGAGGATGGAAGAAACGAACAAATGAAAAAGAAAAAAAAAAGAAAACGACGCAAACATCATTCAATAAGAAAACGGAGAAGAAAAATAAATATTAAAAACAAAACGACGCCGTTTTATATTTTTCAGGGTTTGACTCGGGGTTTGACCCAGGGCAAACATCAGCACTCTTTTCAGAAAACTAAGCCTAACTTGTCCATTGTAGTGTCATCATAGTCACCTAATCGGCTTATAACGGTATTGTCTTGTGTAGGTCCCTAAAACACCTATCCCATCATAGATAACTTGCAAGAAAACTTTTCTATCATTCTTTAATCACTCCAAAAAGATAATCCTCTCTCATATTTTAACTCATGAATGTGGACTATAGCAGTATTTAAATGAAGGTTTAACCGTTGCGGTTAAATGTAATTTAATTTTAAGGTTTTAAGTTTTAACCCGGGATAAAGATCCTTTATCTTATAAAAGTATTACGTGGAATATATCAAACGTGGGATAAAAGGAATTCGACATGTTTATTTGTGTGGGTTATAATATGTCACTTATTTATTTTGTAATACTGTATTTTCAAATTTTAGCTAAATAATCTTTAAAACACAGGGAATAAAATATAATTTTATAAGATAAAAGGAGTCAATAGAATACGGTTAATCAAATAATTATAAAATGATTAATTATTAATCAAATACTTATCATTATATAATTCTAAACTTGAATTTCATGATCACAACTTATTTAATAATCGTCCGATTAAGCATAACATTTTCCGAAATAGGTTATTATTATTTAAAAAATATTTCACTAATTTTTGTGGTTGACAATCGTAAAATTCCAATTAGCTCCCCCCCCCCCCACCCCACCCAACCCCACAAAAAAAAAACGACACCGTTTTCGAAAGGATTTGGTCGCAGTGCTGGTCTCTCGTTAAACACAATAAAAAGGAGAATTATCATTTTCTCACCTTACTGTTTGAACAAGGGTAGCTTTGGCGGTGTATTCACTGATCACCTTCATTCAATTCCAAAGCGGCGTCGTGTCAATTCAAACAACAAACAAACAACCATGGAGATGAAGACGTTTAGGGTTTTCTTCTTCGCTCTCCTCCTTCTAGCCTCTCCTCTTCTTCAAGGTCCGCCCTTTCTCATCTCCGGATCTAGATCCGTACATGCACGCCCACATTTCTTCGATTCGTTCCATGATTTCGTTGATACGATCGTTTTGATTTTTTATATTAATTAAGATCTGATTTGACTTTTTTGTTCGTCTGTTAGACTTCGAATTTTGTTATTTATGGTTAAGTTTTGATCGAATTGTTTATTAATTGCTTTCGATAGCGAAATCACAATTAGAAAGTTCTTTCTGAAAATTCTAGTTAAAAATTTCTATAAAAGTGCGTGCTTTTTACGTATCCATTTGTATGCTGTTGCGTTGGTTATTTAGATTGTTAGAATTCAACACGTGTTTTGTTATACCAAATACATGTGAATAGTTCTTTTTCTTTTTTTCCTTTATCTTTGTTTCATTTGATAGTTGCTAGGTGTCAATCGGATTCGGAAACGGGAGTTGCAGAGACCGAAGGGGGTGATCTTGGGATTGTTGGTGAGGATGCTCAAGATTTTGGTGATGGGACTTTTAGCCCTGCTCCAGGAGTGGATACTGTCTGTATCTTCCCTAAAAATAGCGCCCGAGGTGACTGTTTATTAAATTCTATTAATTTGTATGCTTGTAATGTTTGGGATGTGTAAATGGTTGATGTGATTCTGTTTTATTTTATTTTATTTTTGATGCAGTGGTGGCTGCTGGAGAAGAAACTGAACTACTGGTTGGGATGAAAAATGATGGTAATTTGATTAACTAGCTAATTTTGTTAGATATGAGAAATACATTATTACTGCGATCTGATTTCTTAAGTGACCTTAGCTTGATGGTTTATTGTTACTTCCGTTGGTTCCTGTCTGGCTGAAACTCCAACATAATTTCTCACATGTTGGCATGTAAAATTTGTGCATCATTTCTTGTCCATTTATATAATTTTTTTTAATTGTCATTTTTGATAGATTTCTGGAGCTTAGTTCAATTGTATATTTGGTTGAAATAACAGGGGAGTCAAGCGTGAATGTGATTGCAATTCAGGCCAGTGTTCATCTCCCTTTTGATCACAGTCTTTTGGTTCAAAATCTCACTGGACAGGTATGCTCATGTTTGATTTAATTTAGATGCGCAAGTTTAATGAATATTTTCCACAGATTAGTTACTAGTATGATTTGTAAAAATCACATTGTAGCCTATTCCATTAGCTACTCTTGAGAGTCACTCTCCTGCAGGTATTTGGTGTAGATGGGAAATTAATTAGCTTATGTTTTTGAGGTGGATCCTCTGATTCTGCATTTTTTTGCTTGTTCCACAACTTATTTAGCATTTTCCCTCTCTGTCAAGACCCTGAAAATATTAAATCATTCATGGCATAGTGTCTTACATGCTGAAATCTTTGAAATAGCAATCAATAATTGCTAATGATCTTTTTAAAATATCGATGAAATTTGGCTGATGATATATTGCGATTTGTTTCATGAATTCTACATGAGTTTATGCATTATTGCCATCTCATTACGAAGAGATAATTCGTCTTTGTTTGTTATAGATGGTCTCTTTGATATACGTTCAGCTCGGAGATTTCTAGGTTCAACTGTGTAGCAATGTTCATACTGTAAAATTTAGATCTATGCAACATCAATTTAAAGTCTTGTGTGTCTGGCCTTTGGTACTAGCTGACCCTGGAGAATGTGCTAGCTAGCAATTCTAGTATAAAAGCTTTTCCAGTTTGTGAGTAATTCAATATTGGATAATCTTTTGTGTAACACCCCCCCCAAAAAAAAAGTAATTCGGTATTGACATCACTGAACATACGGAATGCAATGCATTGAAAGGTTGTTTTTGAAGATTTTCATTGTAAGCTGAGAGTATTAGGGGGTTTAGACCGAACACTTAGGCCTAAGTTGACAAGATTTTGGTTCTGTATAAATGTGATATTGTACTGGTTTTTGTATGATCAAGCTCTACGAAGATATCTTAAGCAATATGATACTTCTAATGGACTGTTTTTATTGCTTAATTGTTACTATTTTAATTTTTTTAATTTATTTTATTTTAGGCCTTTAACAATGCAACTGTGCCGGTATCAGCTCAGGCTACCTTTCCATACATTTTTGCTGTCAGCAAGTTCTTGCAGGTACATTTATTACGCTTTTAAGCTTTCAAAATATTCCTACTATTATTTTCAACCTAGCTTCTAGCTTCTTTGAGATGCATATAAATTGACAGAAAGAAGATTGTGTTTGAGCTTATAGCTTACATGCCTTTTTTTTCCTTGTTCAGCCTGGAACTTTTGATCTTGTGGGCTCCATTGTTTATGAGGTAGACCAGCATCCTTACCAAAGCACCTTCTACAATGGTACCATTGAAGTTGTTGAATCTGGTGGGTTCATCAGCATTGAGTCCGTTTTTCTTGTTACCCTTGGAATTGCGCTTCTCGTCCTTTTTGGGTTATGGATTCATGGTCAAGTCAAACAATTGTCCAAGGTATTGATTTATTTGCCATCATTCAATTATTAATTTCACGCACTCGACAATCCTTCCATGTATATTTGATGCCACTAATTGCTGTTGGAATGTTATAATCATTTATGAAGCTGTACATCCTGTACTAAAAAAAAATATTCTGCTAGCGCATGTACTTCTATTGCAATAGAAGGAAAGTGATTCCTCAGAAGCATGTCCTCCTTCAGATATAGTATAACCATATTCTCCTTTAGTAGTTATGTTCCTATAATGATTCCGACATCTTTTCTTTCTCTTTTTGGGGGTGTAGAAAACTAAGAAGGCTCCAAAGGTGGAAGTTGGTACAGGAACTACAGATGCCTCAATGGACGAATGGCTTCAGGTGTGTTGTTTATGATACATTATTGTCACTAGGAAAATATTCTTTTTCCGCTTTTGTTCTCAGAAGCTTTCCTCTGCAATTTCAGTCTCAAATGAATCATGTCATGTGCTCATTTCAAGCTTCTTTATGGTTGTAATTGCTAAAGATACATATATCCAAACTGTTTATGATTTGTTTGTGGCCCTTTTTCAGGGAACTGCATATACTCAGTCATTGTCCAGCAAATCAAAGAAGAAGAAGTAGATGAGCAACTATTGCCCAGTACAGCTGCATCAGGCATTCTGGTGAAGTGCGAACTCTTGTAACTCACGCTAGGAATTTGGAAATTTTAGAGAGCATACGAGTGGAAGTAGTTTTGGGAAGTAGGCCAGAAAAGACCTGCCTTGCTGTTGTAGCATTTGGAAAGAAATCATAGATATTTATATTTTCTCGGAGATTCTAAAAAGGTTGAGCCATTTTGAAGGGAAACTAACTCTGATTTTGAGTAGGAAGAACAGAATTTTTTCTTGAATCTGAAGAATCCTTTTTAGATTACATGCTTCTCTTTTCTTTAATTTTCAAATCTCGATATTCTGTTTGCCTTTGGTTTGTGTGGATGAATCATGAATCTAGAGTTGTTCCTTTTTAGGTGGTGATTAAAGACTTCCACTGGAACACAAATAATGTGGATAAAAAGAATGCTCTCCTCTATTTTTGCTCCTCTCTCTACCCCCCTTTGCTGCTTGTTATTAATATTGAGACAATGATATTTGAACCAAAGTGGTACTGGCTAATCAAAAATCTCTGGAACCTTGATGCCCCTTATTAAATTTTGACATGGGAGGTCTTTGTGTGTAGCGGTGACTTGTTATTGTCTTTATAAAATGGATTTGTCCTTTTTGTTTTGTGGGGGTTGGGGTGGTGGGGTGGTGGGGTGGTGGGGTTTGGGGAGGACCAGATTCAATGTACCGGATTTGGTTTGCACTCGTATTGGACATTATAAACTCGCCCCGCAATTTACGCCAATACATTAATGTTGTGTTTACTTGTTGGAGTGGGAGTGAGGAGTGTGGATTCCTCCCACTCTAGCTCATATTCCAGCGTTTACTTACTTAAAATGGGGAGGGGCTGGGAGTCTCACTCTGTGGGTTCCATTTATTTTTGGAGTGGGGAGTGGGAGTGGGACTCCCCCCATTTCTACTCTTTTTTTTTTATTTTATGTTTTATAATTAATAAAATAAAATAAATAATATTATATTTATTTAAATAATAATATTATATTTAACTAAATAATAATTTACATTGATTCTAAGTTAAAATTATTTTAAAATAATATTATTATATTAATAGAGAATTAATAAATATAATATTATTATATTTATTTTAAAAATAATAGTACTATATTTATTTAATAATAATAATAAATACTTTATTCTAAGAAAATATTAATTTTGTACTAAATAATATTATATTATTATTTTATATAATAATAAATTTAATATAATTATATTAAATAAAATAAAATAACATTTCATTTTATATTAAAATTACAATTAATAATTTATTGTTCATAATTAAGAATATTAATAATTATAATAAATTTACAATATAATAAAATAAATATTATTCATTAAATATATTTTTTATTAGTTTTGTAATTAAAAATTATAATTCTTTAAATAAGAATAAAATTATAATTTGAAACTATTTACTCCTAATCCAAGACAAAGTAAACACATAAATTGGATTCTGATCTCCATTTCATACTTCCATTCCAGTGTAAGTAAACAACCTACTCCCACTCCACACTCCCAATCCTAGGATTCCCACTCCCCAGGATTCTCAATCCAATCCAAAAAGTAAACGCTACCTACAAAATTTAAAATGGGATTGGATTGGGGTCCCAAAATGAATCTACTTTTTACTTGTACGGAACTTTTAGTAGACCTTTGAACTTTGTAAGTGCCAATCATTGTCGCCTCAAAAAGTTATGTTGCGTCTCAATCGTATGGTTTGGACCAATTCATAGGTTAGATGTGAATACTACGTATGTTCTTTCAGACGAATCTTCATGTCAATTTTTCTTTCCCTCACTTTTATGCAATCAACCGATTTTTAAAGATGAATGCTTAAATGATGACTTTGAATCAACGAACATTCGTAAACCTTTTTTTGTTTTTGGTTACTGGTTCTATTGGGACTTAAATTTTTTTCCTTTTTAAATATATACAGGTGTTGAGTAAATCTCGTATTTTTTTAAGCACAAATTTTTTAGTTATATTTGGTAGATACTCGAGCTGTGTTATATTTGTCTGGATTAGACTTAGCTGAGAAGATTCTCTCAAGTTATTGTAGAATGTGGTAATAGACTTTTTAGCAGGGTGGTGAAAGTAATTGCAAGAGCATTGTAATTTTTTTTTTTAAGAATTTAGATTCAGTACTAATCTAAACTTTGTAATTAGTACTTGCTGGATAAGAAATAATATTATAATTAAATTTTAATGATACACTATTATGAATGCACATATGACATAAGATTACAAAAAGATAAGCTGTAAAACTGAATCCAAATTTTAAAAAAATAAAATAAAAAAATGACGGCAAACAAGCTGCTAACTCCCGTTGGCTCAACAGAATATTAGGTTCAAGCATTAATAGTTTTGATTCATTGAAGCTTAGCAAGTATAGCAAATAATTGCAAACGCTAATGGAGGTGCATAATGCTGTTTGTTTGCTAGCCAGCTACGAAATGATGAATCAGAGTGTAGACCCACAGCCCAACCAAGACATCAAAACTTAGTTTACATTTCATTTTCTTTTCTTCTTCTTAGCTAACGACGACCTCAAAATTTGATCTTATTTGAAAGTTCCCAATTTCATTAGCTTATGTTGCTTTCCTATGGACTCTACGTGATCAATCACCAATCAATCTTTCATTAAATACATCATCATCACTCACAATAAGATTATACTTTGTTGCGATGCCAGAGAGGAGTATATTCACCTAATTTTCTAACATTAATTAAAAATTGACGCATGATAAAATGATACGTGTCATAATAATAGTAAGTACCCCTCTAATGAGTTAAGTATCATTATTTTAAAACATACAGACATTTGCACGTGATGGTTTTCTTTAACCGTACGCACTACTACAGGGAACAATATATATATATATATATATATATATATATGATTTTGTAGTTATATACCCATCTGTTCTAAGAGCTACTCATTAAGGCACAACAAATACCAATCATGTAGTTAACAGTTGACGTCGTACAATAAATTAATAAATACCCTAATTGATAAAACACATGCAGTTGATTCACGTGAAATTGTTAAACGCCTCAAATTAATCATGCACGCGCATTTCTCTCTTTTCAACTCTTAACCGTACCGGACCCATGACTCAAATAACATACACCTCTGTATAGATTGACATTACCAAAAGGCAAAGTATTTATGATGGCAAGGGAAGTAGGTTTAAGCAGATAAAGATCGTAAGTAGGTTTAAGCCGATAAAGATCGATCACATATAAAGAAATGTTTATAAAGCTGTGTGTGTAGTTGAGAATTTATTCAATGAAGATGATGTGCCGGTGTGCACGTTACACCAACCTCTCCAAAATTAACCCCCCCAAAAAAAAAAAAAAATCTACTTTGACGTGGTCCCAATTCTCATGTGAAGCATTTTAGTGCGGTGTCGGCGAGGCCTAAGGATCACTTCCTCGAGATCATTATATATAGTGAAGCAAAGCAAATGAGCTCACTCATGCAATATCATTATTTATATTAATAAGTTGTCTAATTTTGTGCTTTTCTTGATTGATTTTTCTTGTACTCTTTATCGGGTAGCCGGCTCCGCGAGCACGGTTCCCAATGCGGATCCTCCCCGGTTCCCGAGGAGTACTGGTGTGCTTCTTGGTGCCATTACTATTTGCTGTGAGTCTTTGTCATGCCAAGGACAAGGCGGTTGAGGTAGTTGGAACGGGAGAATGTGCAGATTGTGCGCTAAGTAACTTCAAGACAAGCCAGGCATTTTCGGGTTCGTTAATTTTTATTTGTATCATATACAAAGGCAGAAACTGTACTTATAGCCATGCATTGCTAGTATTAATTAATTTGCATGGCAAGCGACAATTTTGGAGTCCTAAAGTTTCTTCTTTTGTTTGGACATGGGAGTTACTATTTCCATTCAAATCTAAGCCATTTTTTAAATTTTCTCAAGTTCTTTTACTTGTTAAGTTGAGAATTCGAAGCGATCCTGTCAGCAAAGCAACGACGTGCATGCATGCATTCGATCTATCTTTGTAAGGACAATTTTTATAATGAATTTTAAAATTTGTCCATATGAGGAATCTGTTAAAATTTGTCCCTATTGCGCTTTTACCTACCAATTTAAGCTTTTAGGTTTAATAATTTAACTATTTTACTAGTTATTCACAAACATATTTTACTTTTAACAGGACTTCGAGTGACAATAGACTGTAAGTCGAAAAATGGAGAGTTTAAAACAAGAGGGACCGGTGAGCTCGATGAAGAAGGTAAGTTTAAGGTATCACTTCCTGAAGAAATTGTTGAAGATGGAAAGCTCAAGGAAGAATGTTATGCACAACTTCACAGTTCATCAGCCACTCCATGTCCTGCTTATGATGGCTTAGAGTCTTCAAAGATTGTTTTGAAGACAAAAATCAATGGAAAGCACACATTTGGGTTGGCAAAGAAGCTGAAATTCTCTCCCGTAACTTGTGCTTCGGCATTTTTTTGGCCTCATTTTAAGTACCCACCACTGCCCAAATGGTCACACCCTAAGTTTAAACTTCCTCATTTGAAAAGCTTTGGCCATCATCCTTTCCCATTTCCTCCCAAGAGCTTCCCTCCTAAATTCAAGAAGCCACTCCCTCCAATTCCAAAGTTCAAAAAGCCACTTCCTCCCATTCCAAAAATACCACCAGTTCCCTTTTATAAACCAAAACCACCAATTCCAAAGGTGATTCCACCACCAATCCCTATTTACAAACCAAAACCCCCAATCCCGAAGGTACTTCCACCACCAATTCCCATCTACAAACCAAAACCCCCAATCCCGAAAGTGCTTCCACCACCAATTCCCATCTACAAACCAAAACCCCCAATCCCGAAGTTGCTTCCACCAATTCCCATCTACAAACCAAAACCCCCAATCCCGAAAGTGCTTCCACCACCAATTCCCATCTACAAACCAAAATCCCCAATCCCGAAGGTGCTTCCACCAATTCCCATCTACAAACCAAAACCCCCAATCCCAAAGGTGCTTCCACCACCAGTTCCCATCTACAAACCAAAACCTCCAATCCCGAAATTGCTTCCACCAATTCCCATCTACAAACCAAAACCCCCAATCCCGAAAGTGCTTCCACCAATTCCCATTTACAAGCCAAAACCCCCAATCCCGAAGGTGCTTCCACCACCAGTTCCCATCTACAAACCAAAACCCCCAATCCCGAAATTGCTTCCACCAATTCCCATCTACAAACCAAAACCCCCAATCCCGAAGGTGCTTCCACCGATTCCCATCTACAAACCAAAACCCCCAATCCCAAAGGTGCTTCCACCACCAATTCCCATCTACAAACCAAAACCCCCAATCCCGAAGGTGCTTCCACCGATTCCCATCTACAAACCAAAACCCCCAATCCCAAAAGTGCTTCCCCCACCAATTCCCATCTTTAAACCAAAACCTCCAATCCCAAAAGTACTTCCACCACTAGTTCCGATTTACAAACCAAAACCGCCAATCCCAAAAGTGCTTCCACCATCAATACCTATCTACAAACCAAAGCCACCAATCTTTAAGCCACTGCCGCCACTTCTAAAGATCCCACCATTCCCCAAGAAGCCATGCCCACCTTTCCCAAAGCTTCCTCCACTCCCCAAGATTCCTCCAAAGTACAACGACCACCCCAAGTTTGGAAAATGGCGACCTTTACCTCCACTATTTCCTCTATTTCCTTCTCATCCTTAAGCTATATATTAATTAATAATTAATTGCAGTATCATATTAATATTATTTACTCCAGTGTAAGTAGAATGTATGATCACTATTATTGTTTTCATTATTGGTGGTTGTGTGATGTTTGAGCACTGAAATTGAGAAGGGTGAATGATGAATTTATGTTTTTTTTTTCCAGTTGCCTATAAACGCGCGGGATGAAATATTTGTAGTGTGTTGTTTTTAAGTGATTGTAAATTTTCCATTGATAATATTATAGACTCAATTTCAGTCATTTACAATCTATTTATCTATCTATCTATCTATATGATCATTCCCTTCTATAGCCTGCCTACTTGACCTTTTGGGTCTGTTCAATTACCTCTTTAAAAGCACTTAATCAAATATGCAAGTGTATACGTGCATGAAGTGTGAAATCTTCGCATTATTTTTTATACACACACACACGCACACACACATTTTTGTATCAAATATTGCTCACAAAAACGAATATACGTAAAAAAGATACAAAAACTTACCGAAAATATAATTTTCTAAGACACGGGGAACTCTCTTATATTTTACAATAACTAAAAAGCATTTACATTTTAAATGGTGATGTTTCCATCCCACAAGTTTTATAAATCCACTTCACTTTTAGAAAATTATTATAAAAAGTTCAAAGTATTTTTAAAAAAATAAAGAATAAAGAATAAATTTGAAATATTAATCAATTAAATTCAACTTCATTTACTTTTTTTTTGTGACTGTTTATTTTATTATATTGGACTACCAAAGTTGTTTTTAACAAAAATTTAATATGACTACTATACATCATAAAGTAAATGTATCAAATTACCAAAAAATTATTATAACTTTAATAATTTTTAATAAAAAATTTGTTGTTTTTAGATGATTTATATATAAATACTACTTTATTAGTGTGATTATTAATATTCAACTAAACTAAGAAAATGTACTCATGACATGTGGGAAATTGAAAATTATTAAATTTTTATATAAAACATATTAGATCATAAAGCATAAAATTACATGTTTACAAAAATAATGAGGTGGAAATATCTCCACCCTAATTTGCAATTTTGTTTTGTTTCTTTATAGAAATATTATCCTCCAACCACCTAAGAATATTGAAAGTGCTAATATCTACCCAAGTTTCTAATACAATCTTAGATCCACATCAAGATTTAGCTTTGCATATCAACCAACCACTTTTTTATTAACTGTATTAGCCATTATTAAATAGTTTAAGATCAAAAACAATTTTCCCCTTGAAGCCTTGTAAAATATTATTTTACATTCTTAAATGAATCTAAGAGAAAAATAGTATCTTAACTTATATTCTTTAACGGTAGCTAAAGGAGTTACTATTAGTTTATATAAAAGTATAATTTAAGATGATTTTGAGATATTATTAGAAACTCGTAGTGGCTACTTGCACTTTTAATATTTCTTGATTTGATTGGAGGATACTTTTTATTTTTTAAAAAGTTCAAGTGGATATTAACACGTTTAAATATATATTTAGGATTGTCGTAATTTTTTTTTTTGTCCTAGAACACTAATATGTATATTATAAAAAAATTATTAATGATTCGAAATCTATCTAAACTATATTAGATCTATTATAACATAAGGTAGATTTCTACCCTCACTTAATATGGGAGAAATATCCAATTAATTCACCCATATTAGTCAAGAAAGATATTATTATGTGATAATTCTTAGCTCAAAATACGTTTAGAAAACCTCTCTTAAAAGTGATTACGATACATCTAGTTGCATGAAAATGTCTTGAGTTGATTTTTTTTTTCTCTTGAATTTGTTATGATATATAAATATTGAATCCCATAAGTGGTTGTACATTGAGGATACTTAAGAACTCTCTTGGAGGCCTGCCGGTGAAGTATAGTAGGAGCAACTAATAATTGGCTTAACTTATTCACAGTAAAGGCTATATTAGGCCTTGTTAAGGTTACATATTGAATGGATCCAACAACACTTCTGTAAAGAGAAGGATTTTCAAAAAAATTACCCTTGTCTTTATACAATAAGTTAAGCCAATTCTTGGTTGCTCCTATTGTACTTCATTGGCAGGCCTGCAAGAGAGTTCTTAGGTATCTTCAATGTACAACCACTTATGGAATTCAATTTTACAACTCAAGATCTCTTTCTTTGATAGCCTTTTCAAATGCAGATTGGGGCTCTAATCCTGATGACAGAAGGTCTATTGGAGGCTACTGCATATTTCTTGGACCCAATCTTGTCTCCTAGTCATCAAAGATGCAAAATGTTGTTTCTAGATCATCAGCTGAGTCAGAATACAGGGCCTTAGCCTTGACAACTTCAGAAGTTCTATGGATTTCATATCTGTTGCAAGAACTCAGAGTGCAGCTCAGTAACACACCTGTTCTGTACTATGATAATAAAAGTGCAAAGGCTCTGGCAAGCAACCCAAAATATCATTCATGAACCACGCACATTGAATTGGATCCTCATTTTGTGAGAGAACACATTGCCAAGAAGGAACTTGTTGTTGAACATGGGTCAAGCTTTAATCAATTGGCAGATGTACTTACTAAGCCACTTTGTTTTGATCACTTTACTTATATGAGAGATAAGCTCAATGTCTGTCCAAGACCTTGACTTTAAGGGGGCATGTTAAGAATGAATTCTGAATACTGTGTCAGCAGCTGAGTCAGCAAGTTTGCTGAGTCATTGACCACGTCAGCAATTAGTTATATAGGCAAATTAGTTCTTAAAGTTTGTTATATCTTTCTCGCCATCTATATCAGGCCTTGTCAATATTACATACTGAAGGGATCCAACAACACTTCTGTAAAGAGAAAGATTTTGAAACAAATTACCCTTGTCTTTATACAATTTATCTGCAACACTCACTGGTGTATTACAACCTTTAATGTCAAGCATGTGAGCCTTCTTTAAGATATCTCTAACATATTTTGTTTGAGAGAGATGTAAACCAGCACTAGATGGAGTAACTTTTAATCCGAGAAAGTAGTTGAAGTCACCTAGATCCTTAAGAGCAAACTCAGAGCCAAGAAGTGTAATAATTTTCTCTATCTATGCATTACTAGAGCAAGTAACTAAGATGTCATCTACATAAATGAAGATGACTAAAATGTTTGAACCAGTATGCTTAAGAAACAATGAGGTATCTGATCGAGAAGTTTGAAAATCCCACTGTAACAAAGCATCTTTCAATCTGTCATACCATGCTCGAGGGGCTTGCTTAAGACTATATAAGACTTTATTTAATTTGCAGACATAGGTTGGATGTTGAGGATCAATAAATCCATCAGGTTCATGCATGAATACATCTTCATTTAGCACTCAATTATGCATTCTTTGAAATTCTAGTTATGCAACCTAATAACTCTATGAAATGAGAGTTATTATGGCAATTCTAGACTTAAATCAAGATCACTTAGAGAGTAAATGATGTGTTTTTATTGCATTTTTGTTACATTTTGCATAAACATTCATTTTAGTTTAATCTTAATAAGTTTTGCTTGATTTAAAGGAATTCGTGCTCAAATTGTGTGCATAATTGTAGGTTTCCAGAAGCTTATAATTCATGGAAGGAATGTTGATGCAATAGGCTGGCAAAAAGGAGGAAGAACATGGCTATAAAAGAATTTAAACAAATCTGAAAAAGTGCAGTTGCTGTACCCGTTGCTGTAGCAATCCTGGAACAACGACAGAGAAAATTCCACGCGGGATACTTGCAGAATTGCGATTTACAATTTCCTAATCTGACTTATGCGCGACCTACGCTTTTGTTTATTCTAATTTTCAACTATAAAAGAAGAGCACATCATAAGAATTAGAGAGAATCGTCACCCAAAGGAGAAAAACACAAAGAAACAAAAGAAAAACAAGATTTAAGAGAGAGATTGGAGGCTACACAAGAGGAAAAATTGCATAGATCAATTGAGAGTTCAATCCTTCTTATCCTTCTTTTATTTTCGCGTTTTCTATTTATTCATGGGGATGTGTTTCATGGCTAAAACTTTGTTCTTTATTTTTCTTTTACAAACCATGAACTAAATTTATTTGTGATTGAGTGATAAACAATCTTGATGGTTTATTGACTGGAAATATGTGTTGCTGCATGCTTGCTGTAGCAGTTTGTGTTGATAGTATTTATTTTATTCATTATTTTGGTTGATCACTCATTTAATGATACTAGTTAATGAAGAGCCGCAAAAGGGCATATCTTAGTGGAACATATCAGAACAATACTTGATCTTAAATTGAGTTTCCCGGATTGAGTTTTACTTGAGTCCTAAAAGGGCCATGCTTGATTTAAGATTAGTGATGAACTAGACATAAGGATTCACCTTGTAGGGTAAGTAGAACCTAAGCGTGTAATGCTATATCTTATGTTGGCATAACAACTGATCACTGTTAGGTTGCATATAGATATAAGATATCCAACATGCGACGACTGAGGATACATAAGAATTCTGCCCAGTGCTGTAGCAAATGCTGTAGCAACCGAGCCAAACATTAGAAAAATAGTCAAGACCATTAAGAGAGTTTATTCACTCAACTACTCTATATTCTCATTATTTTTATCCTTGAGTTTGACGTGATAATCTACTTTGTTGCATTTTATTATTCTGTTTTTATTTTAATTAGTAAATTAGTTTCATCAATTGTTTATCTTAATTTAGACACAAAATCTGCACTGTTAAGATTGCTGTAGCAAATTTATTAACATCAATCCCTGTGGAGACGATCTTGAATACTCATCACTTTATTACTTATTGTGTACACTTGCACATTGACACCAATAGCATTAGTAATTATAGACCAACACAACCCAAGAGGGGGTGAATTGGGATTTTAAAAATTAAGTTAAGCAAATCACACAACAATTTAATCTAATGCCTTAATGGAATCAAAAACAATAAATTCAATAAAGCACAATAATAAAGGAGTAAGGGAAGAGAGAGCAAACACAATGATTTTTACGTGGTTCGGCAATCTCCGCCTACGTCCACGCCTCCAAGCTCACCGGGCTTGAGGATTTCACTAAGCAAGCCTCCAAGGCTTCAAATGCTTACAATTGAATTTCAAGGTGTCAATGGACCTTCACAACAAGAGATTATCCCCAATCTCTTAACCTAAGTGTATCACAACACTTACAATCTTTTAACTTGATTTTACAAAAAAAGATTACAAATGAATTTCTCTCACATAATGTGTTTGATCACAAATGAAAGCTCAATGTGTGAATGAATGAGATGAATACAATGATTTAAAGCTCAATAAAAGTTGTATTCTCAATATTTTGTTCAATGATGATCGTTGGAATTCTTCTTGTTTGAATTGGATTGAACTTATTTATAGTTGGAGCTTAAAACTAACCGTTATTGACTTTCTGCTCACTGTCGGATCGTCGTTAACTAGATATCGGATCGCCGTTTGACTGGTCAATATGACTGTTGGGCCGAATTTTCAAATTGTCAGATCGCTGTTAGTGTCCAGAGGCTAATCTTTCAATTTTGTGCAATGTCGGTTAACCGTTATCTATATGTCGGATCGTCATTAGTGTCCAGAAGCTAATCTTCAATTCTGTTAGATGTCGGTGAGCAGTTATCAAGATGTCAGATCGCCATTTTATACAGTAATTGCTACAGTGAACTATTTTATAAAATAACAGTTTGACCCCAAAACGTTATATAACTGTACTATGGCCCAAAACGTTATACATTTAGCAAATAAGTCCAATTTCAGAATTTCTAAATAATGCTTACTATTCCCAAAACTTTCTGAAATTATGATATAACTCAAAATGCTATGAATACTTTTCAAATAAATCCTTCTCCAAAATTTCAAGCAATACTTGTTGATTTCAAAGTTTTCAAAACTCTTTCAATTAAACCATAAACTTGAAAAATAAATAATTTCATAAAATCATTTTTCCATTAAATATAAAACCTTATATTATCAAAATAATGATTTTTTAAAATGTATGAAAAATAATTTGAGCTTTTAAAACCTTAATCATTCTTAATATTGTTTGCTATCATCAAAATCAATATTATGGATACATATATGCTAATAATCTCCCCCTTTTTGATGATGACAAACCTTACATGTATTTAAAGAATGATTCCACAAATTACTCCTCCTAAATGTAAGCTTCTCTTACAATTTGCCAATTAGCTAAAATAACAAATTTAAATACATGCATTCTTGCTAACATTGTTGACATCTAGTTGCCTCATTGTCCAATTATTCATCACTGCAAGGCTTAGAATGATTCTAATGGTACAGGGTTTTACAACAGGGCTGAAAGTCTCAAAAAAATCCACACCATAAGTTTGATGAAATCCTTTTGCAACTAATCTTATCTTATACTTGGAGATACTTGCATTTGGATTATACTTCACTCTAAATGCCCATTTATTTCCAACAATTTTGGTGGCTAATTTAGCTGGCACCGGAGTCCATGTTTCGTTTTTCTTTAAAGCATGAAACTCTTCTGTCATTGCCATATACCATTTCTGATCAGTTAAGGCTGCTTTGACACTGGTTGGTTCGATATCTTGAGTGGCTGTAAGATAAGTTTTGGGTTTGAAAATTCCTGGTTTGGCTCTTGTAACCATTAGATGCGTAGGAACTATTGGTAAAGCTGGTTGAGAAGGTGATACTGATGAATTTTGGGTAAATGTATGAGAAGAGAATGGTGAAGGAGGGGTGTTGATTTGTGGTAAGGAATAGGAGTTTGGAGTTGGTGGCACTACTGGAACAAATAGTGGTATCAGAGGTTGCTATGTTGAGCTACTGTCATGAAGAATGCAGAATGAAGGAGAAAAGATTTGTACTAACTCTGATGAAGAATTAGAATAAGGAAACTCATTTTCATTAAAGGTAATATGAATTGCAATAAACACCCTTCATGTTTTGTCCAGACACTTATAACCCTCTATGTAGAGGGCTACAACCTATAAACAAACACTTTTGAGAATGAAAATCAAGTTTGTGTTGATTATATGGTCTGAGAAAATGGTAGCATACACTGCCAAAGACTCTAAGAAAATCATAATTTGGTGACTGTTGGAACAACTTTTGATAATGAGATTGATTATTTAGAACTGTGGTTGACATTCAATTAATGAGATAAGAGGTTGTGTGGAAAGCTTACCACTAGAAGGAAATAGGCATTTTAGCTTGAGCAAGAAGAGTTAATCCAGTTTCAACAATGTGCCTATGCTTCCTCTCAACCACACCATTTTGATGATGTGTGTGAGGGCAGCTATGCCTAAATTGAATGCCTTCTTGATGAAGAGAAGAGGTGAAAACTTTGAACTCTCCCCCTATGTCATATTGTAATGCTTTGATAGGTAGATTGAATTATTTTTCTACCAAAGCTTTGAAGTTTTTGAAGGTACCTAGGGCATCAGATTTCAGCACAAGAGCGAATATCCAACAATACCTAGTGTAGTCATCAACAAAGGAAATGTAATACTTATACCCTTCAATAGAAAGAACAGAGGCCGGTCCCCATAGTTAAGTATGAATTAATTCTAGAGGATGTTTTGATTTGATTTCATTTGCTGAAAAGTGAAATTGGTATAGTTTACCAAGTTGACAAGCATCACAGAACTCAAACTTTTGCTCATTGTTACAAGTAATGTTTATACAACTACTTTTCAAGAGAGTTTGAACAACATACTTGCTTGGATGACCAAGTCTATTATGTAAAAGATTGACTGAAACATTACTTGAAACATGAAAGCTTACTGGAAAGTCAAACCTTATTTGCACAGACAAATGATCAACAGAAGGTTGACTAGAAGACAAGACTGACACCATAGAATTTGGTTAGAAGATTTTTGCATCATAAGAGGGAAATGTTTCTTCATATGACAGCAGCTTATACAGCCCTCCTTTAACAATCCCTTGAGCTAGCAGTGCTCCATTCACCTTGTCCTTTAGAAAATTCAATTATAATGTCACTATCAGAAAGAAGTTTAGAAATACTTATGAGATTTTTGGTAATTCTTGGAACACAGAGGGTATTATGAAGATGAATAAATGAATTAAAGGAAGCATGTAAGCATGCATTACCAACATGTGTGATTTGAAGTCCTTGACCATTTCCTACAAGTAAAGAATTTGAGCCAAAATAAATCTTACCATCAGTTAAGTTCTGAATTGAGTTAGTAAGATAGTGAGTAGCTCTACTGTCAAGATACCAACCATGATCAGCAACTCCCTCAGATGTAGCCATATAAGCTTATTTTGGTCCCTAGTTTGGAGCATAGCCTTGAACTGGAAAACTTGGAGCAATTTTTCTGTTAAACCTATCTCTACACTCAGCAGCAGTATGATTGAACTTAAAGCAAATTTGACATACAACTCCTCCCTGAGTAAAGTTCTTTCTATTATTCCCAAAACCACCTCTGCCAAAGCCACCAGTATTAGTACTTCCATTATCAAAATTACCAGCAAATCATCCACTGTTAACACCTCCAGTATTAAAACCACCTGCAAAGCCTCTAAAATTTCCACTCCATTTACCTCTTCCTGAACCTTTACCTTGATATCCTCCACATCTACCAGAAAAATTTTGATTCCAGTTACCACCTCCATTTTTGTTCCAATTATTCTGAGCATTACCATTACCTTTCTTTTGAAAGTTACCAGCTTGAGCTACATTAGCCATATAGTTGTTTTCAGCTTCTTTACTGTGCCATATAATTGCTTTCAGCTTCTTTACTGTTAATAATCTTACTATTTTCAAGTCCAGCCTTATGCGTCAGTAACATAGCAAAAGCTTCACTTAGATCCATGTTCAACATGTTTGCTTCAATGTAAACAACATGATAATAGGAATGATCTAATCCAATGATAAGATGAGTGATTAGATCAGTGTTGCTTAGAGGACTTCCAGCCAAAGCAAGACCATCAATTATACTTCTGAGTTTTGTAAAATATTCAGCCATAGACAAAGATCTTTTTCTCAAATTATTAAGAAGCATTTTAAGGTGAACTTTCTTAGCCATTGATTCAGATCCAAATTGTTTTTCCAGATTCTTCCATAGCTCAAAAGAAGTTTGTGAGCTTACCACAAGACTAAAAATTTCAAGACTCATTGAAGACATGATCCAGCTAAGTAGAAGTTGATCTTGACGTTTCCATGCAGCATAGTTTGGATTCTCTTGATCTTCTCCATTAGCTTCATCAAATCCAGATCTATTAGGAAAAAAATTGATCTGGACAAAGCCTAGATCCATCAATGTAGCTCTCAAGACCATTGCCACGAATTGAAGACAGTACTGGTTGTTTCCAAATCATGTAATTTGTGCGATCAAGTTTGATTGGTGTGGTGAAGGTAAAGGTAAAGGATGTTCCAGAAGAGATATGTGTTGGAAGATTCGAGCTTAAAGAAGCCATAACTTATTAATAAAGTGGCTCTGATACCAAGTTAAAGAAAATATTGTGTTTAGTTGAAGAGAAATTTTCTAAAGCTTTAGAGAGAAAATCAATAGACTAAATTCATTCTTATTAATCTAAGAGAATAAATGTTGTGCAAATTTTAATGTACTCGCAAGCGCACGAATCTATTGTAGTATAGACTAATGGTGACGAGTGTCGATCCCACGAGGAGGTGGATTTTAATTGTGTATAGAATTAATTTTGCAAATGGGTGGTTGGATCTATGGTGGAAATGGTTTGGAATATGCTAAAACGTAAATTAAAATGGCGATAATAAATTCTGAAATTGGAATTGAAATGACGAGAATAAATTGAAGCGAAGATCTATTGAAATGACGTACTTGGGTATCTGGATCCGTATCAACATGCATCATGGGCTAAATAATCCGTATTAATGCCAATTAAATCATGAGGGGGGAATCCACACCTCATGAACCACGCTCTAATCAATATGGTGCTAAGGGCTTATCGTGCCAAATAATAATAACCTTGTACTAGAGAGCCGGTGTAACCAAGGCGGTACTAGACAAGATTAGTATTATTTGTCGACGAGAAGTCAAAACATCCACAAAAACTAGAGGGGAAAAGAAAATAAATTTACCAATAAAGCCCATGACACATGTTGAGACTTCACCTTCAACCCAAGCTTAAAAGAAAATTAGCCACTCATAATTGAACTACGGGCAAAATGGGAATTTATTAAAATACGAAGAAAACACAAGATGGAGAGGGAATTACAGAAAATGGATCCCAAAAATGGATTCAGAGATATCCAATTAGGGGGGGGAGGCCCCCTTTTTATAGATACATGGAGTAAATCATGGCCATCGGATTAAAAATAGTTTGGACGCTCAGGATTGCGCCACGTCATCAGTCAACAGTCCACGGTTTGACCACGCGGATGAACAGTAACACGGTTTGACCCGACTTTGAACAGTAACGCGGTTTGACCCGGATGAACAGTAACGCGGTTTGGTTGAAAATAATCCTGTGTGATGCATGCACCGTACGCGAGATTTTTCGTCCACTGATATGCTGCCACGTCACCATCAACAGTACATAAGAATTTTAGTCCAACAGGATCGTGACACCTCATCAGTCAATGCCACATCATCGGTCAATGCCACGTCATCATCCGTCTATGTGAACATTGTCGTGAACAGTAACGTATACAGTACCGTACACGTGAATAGTACCGTACATGTGAATAGTGCCATTTTTCCTTTTATGCTCCTCCTAAGGTTTTCGACCGTCCTGAGTTCAAAAGTGATGTCCGTTTTGCCGTCTGATCTCTCCTTTATTGTGAAATGACTATAATGCCCCTAAAATACATAAAATACTTAATTAAAATAAAACACATGTAATTAAATCACAAGAAGGTTAAATATATAAAAGTAAGGGTTGTTAGTAAGACTTAAAATGTAAAATGACGGTTTTCTCCTTTATAAATATGCATTTTCTAACACTCAACAATAAACTAAAGGATTACAGAGGTTTATAAGTGCTAGATGGGCCCAAGATGCTAGTGTCATAAGTGCCTCTAGTGTTGCAAGATCTCCTGGAAGGAAAATAAAAGCATCAGCATAATTAAGTATTTCAGTTATTCTTTCTTGCATACCTGAGACGACTAACTCTTCTCCAGTTGATGAGTCAGACGAACTGCCCAAAGGTTTTAAGACTCTTGGGATGATGCCTAACACTTGACTTCCTCTGATAAAAGCTGCTTCTGAGACCATTTTTGATAACCCTCGATTACCTCCTCCATACACCAAGTGTAATTTTCTCGCTGCTACGCTTCGACCAAGATCTATGGCTGCCTCAACGAACTCTTTATGTTTGCCATATGTAAATCCAGAAAGCACACAAATGTTCTTGAATTGTCTATTGGGAGTAGCTGCCATTGGAATATTTCTCAAAAACAATTTGTGAGTGTTTGACAAAAGAAATCACATTTAAGAGTCTTGGTGATAGTGGGTCACAGCTGTGAATGAGGTAACATGTTAGTGTCAAATAACGCATGAAGCACATGGCTCGCGAGTCAAAAAGAAAACAGTAAAAAGGAAAAAGCAAACAGTAATAAAATTATTAAAGACAATAATGCAAACAATAAAACAACAGTGAAATGAAATAAAATAACAGTAAAGTAAAAGGATATTTACACGTAGTTGCGACTGTGGCTCACATCTTCCTCTGGTTTTACGTCCAGAAACGGCTTGAACGCCCTCTATGGGTCGAGGATAGGCTTCCTATCCAGTTTTCTTATAAACTGGCAAACAGGGTCGTTTATAGTCAGATTCCCGAGACTATATCGTACATGCTCTTTCTGGAATAATGGCCATAACTGGAGAATCGCTCCTTGCACATATCCACTGGGATGCGTTTCAAGAGACAAAAGGATATCATCCAATGACTCCTTATTCAAGCCATCCCTAATGAATTGAATCTTATCTTCCCTGTTATCAGACATCATTCCTAAAGAACATGGGTTTTTATTGCAACTCATTCTGGCACACTTATGACAAGCAACAGAAATTCTTCGAGCTCGTCGTTTTCTTGCATAATTTCCTTTACCACAACCAGGCATGTATGCAATAAATTTTGGAGGTAACTCACCTGCCGATCGTACTTTAGCCTCGATTAACCAACGGATGTCAGCAGGTATGTTATTCCTCATGAGTAATCGCATGCGTTCGGACCGAGCTTTATAGATCGTAAGGAGGGCATTCTGAGGAAGTGAAGGGAATCGCTTGTGAAGCTTCGCTAGAATCTCGTTTCTGTCCATACCTTCGCCTCAGAATATCAGTTATTATGGGAAACTGAAGTAACCGACTTGATTGTCACGGAGTACCGTTATCCGCCACTTCACCGGGGTAACAAACTAAAGCACACAAACAGAAAAACAAATTAAAACACACAAAGAAAATTAAAATCGTCCTCTTATTGAATTTACCTCAAGCTCCAACTGGATGTCGTAAACACTTCTCTCAATGTCCCTGAGTTGGTGTTCTAAACCCTCAACATAGGCTACTAACTCTGGTGGTTGTAGAGCCCAAATGCGATGTGTTTTACAAAATTGAATCTGTCTTTTGAGATGAGTTTTGACACGTTGAAGTGGTTTAAGAATGTTCAGGAGGAACGGTCTAAGTATGAGACTCATGATTAAAAATGATAAGAGAAAACTTAATGGTAAAATAAACACACTTATGCAAAAACAATTTCAATTAGCAAAAGAATAATAATAAAAAGAAAGAAAGAAAAATCAAATCAACGAAAAGAAAAAAAAAATCAATTCAAATTTGATGGGTCACTCAAATTTATTTCGGTGTCTTCTTCATGTGGTTGGTACTCTAGATATGGCTTTAATCTTTGACCATTAACTTTAAACGTGACACCATTCTTTGGGTCTTTAATTTCAATTGCCCCATGTGGAAAAACAGTATGAACAATAAAGGGACCAGACCAACGAGAGCGTAACTTACCTGGGAATAGGTGCAAGCGAGAATTGAATAAAAGCACTTTCTGACCTGGAGTGAACGATTTTCTCATAATTTGCTTATCATGGAAGACTTTCATTCGTTGCTTGTAAATCTTGGCATTTTCGTACGCGTCATTGCGAATTTCTTCAAGTTCTGCCAGCTGTAATCTTCTTTCTGAGCTGGCTTGCTGCATGTCAAAATTGAATTTCTTGATGGCCCAATACGCACGATGCTCGAGTTCCACAGGTAGGTGGCAAGCTTTTCCATACACTAGCCTGTAGGGTGACATCCCAATCGGGGTCTTGAAAGCCGTTCTATATGCCCATAAAGCATCATCAAGTCTTAATGACCAATCTTTTCTGTCCGGCCTCACCGTTTTTTCTAATATGTGCTTTATTTCTCGATTGGAGATCTCAACTTGGCCACTGGTTTGCGGATGATACGGGGTTGCCACTTTGTGTGTGATTGAATACTTTGTCAAAAGAGCTTTGAATGCTTTGTTACAAAAGTGGGCACCACCATCACTGATTATTGCTCGAGGGAATCCAAAGCGTGAAACAATGTTGCTTTTCAAAAATGCTATCACCACCTTGTGATCATTGGTCCTACATGGAATTGCTTCTACCCATTTTGAGACGTAGTCAACACCAACCAATATGTATTGATGGCCAAAAGAAGGGGGAAAGGGTCCCATGAAGTCGATACCCCATACGTCAAAAATCTCAACCACTAAAATTGGATTTAGTGGCATCATGTTCCTTCGTGTAATGCTTCCCATTCGTTGACACCTATCACATGAAGAACAGAAAGTGTAAGCGTCTCGAAATATAGATGGCCAATAGAAACCACATTGTAAAACTTTAGTCGCTGTCTTCTTAGCACTGAAATGGCCTCCACAAGCTTGTTCATGGCAGAATGAAAGGATATTCTGAATTTCACTTTCTGGGACACATCGTCTAACAATTTGATCTGCACAATACTTGAACAAATATGGGTCATCCCAAAAGAAATTCTTTATCTCTGCAAAGAATTTAGCCTTATCTTGCTTGGTCCAATGCTCTGGAAGTTTACCTGTAACAAGATAATTAACTATATCAGCATACCAAGGTAATACTTCCACACTCATTAATTGTTCATCTGGAAATGACTCATTCAATATTAATGGCTCTGTAATTGTGTCAAGATGGAGACGAGAGAGGTGGTCCGCCACAACATTTTCTGTCCCTTTCTTATCTTTGAATTCCAAGTCAAATTCCTGCAAAAGTAACACCCAACGAATTAGCCTAGCTTTTGCATCTTTCTTTGTGAGAAGATATTTAAGAGCAGCATGATCTGTGAATATAATTATTTTACAACCAATGAGATATGATCGAAATTTTTCCAATGCAAACACTACTGCTAGCATTTCTTTTTCAGTAGTTGAATAGTTCAACTGTGCATCATTCAATGTCATACTAGCATAGTAAATAACATGAGGAATTCGATCAACTCTTTGTCCTAATACTGCTCCTACTGCATAGTCAGATGCATCACACATTAGCTCAAATGGTAAGTTCCAGTTTGGGGCTTGAATGATGGGTGATGATGTCAACAACTGCTTTAATTTTTCAAAAGCCACAAGACATGAATCATTAAAGATAAAAGGTACATCCTTAGCAAGTAAATTGCATAAGGGTCTAGAAACTTTGCTAAAATCTTTAATGAAACGTCTATAGAAACCAGCATGCCCAAGGAAAGATCTTACTTCTCTGACTGTTTTGGGTGGAGGAAGATTAGAAATGAGATCCACCTTGGCTTTGTCAACCTCAATACCTTTGCTCGAAATGATGTGACCGAGAACAATACCTTGTTTTACCATAAAATGGCATTTCTCCCAATTTAAGATCAAGTTCTTCTTGATACATCTCTGTAGAACTAGTGTTAGATGATGTAAACATTGATCAAATGAGTCACCAAAAACAGAAAAATCATCCATAAAGACTTCAAGGAATCGTTCCACCATATCAGAAAAAATGCTCAACATGCATCGTTGAAATGTAGCAGGTGCATTACATAATCCAAATGGCATTCTCCTATATGCAAATGTGCCAAAAGGGCAAGTGAAAATAGTTTTCTCCTGATCTTTTGGTGCTATGGGAATCTGATTATATCCTGAGTAACCATCTAGAAAGCAATAAAATTCGTGGCCTGCTAATCTATCAAGCATTTGATCGATAAATGGTAAAGGAAAATGATCTTTACGTGTGACAGAATTCAATTTTCTATAATCAATGCATACACGCCATCCTGTAGTTACTCTAGTTGGTATCAATTCATTATCGGCATTCGTAACTACTGTGACTCCTGACTTTTTGGGGACAACTTGTACAGGACTGACCCATGAACTATCAGAAATTGGGTAAATGATACCTGCATCTAATAGCTTAAGGACCTCAGTTCTAACAACTTCTTTCATGTTAGGATTTAACCGACGTTGCATCTCCCTAGTAGTTTTAGCATTTTCATCAAGGTGAATGTAATGCATGCAATCTACTGGGTTTATACCTTTAATATCTGCTATGGTCCATCCTAATGCTTCTTTGTGCTCTTTTAAAACATCCAACAACTTACCTTTTTGTTCGTCATTTAGGGATGATGAGATGATTACCGGCAGAGTACTTTCTTCTCCCAAAAACGCATATTCCAAAGTGTTGGGCAATGGTTTGAGCTCGAGTTTCGGTGGTGATTCTGATGATGGAATGAGTTGCTTCTCTGATGGTGCTAGTTGCTCAACTCTTGACTTCCATTTATTAGTGTCCATAGATGGTGCTGAGTCAAGCAGGGCGTTGACCTCATCAACTGATCTGTCAATATCAAAATCAAAACCAAAGTGAGTTAAACATGTTTGTAAAGGATCATCACTAAGGTTTGAAAGAAAAGTGTCATCAACTAATGCTTCAATTAAATCCACATCAACAATTCCATCATCTGCACTGTGAGGTTGTTTGGCAATGTTGAAGATGTTCAGCTCCATAGTCATGTTGCCGAAGGACAACTGCATATTTCCAGTTCTACATTGAATGTGAGCATCCGCAGTTGCCAAGAAAGGTCGGCCTAGAATAATGGGGATGTGCTTCCTTGAATCTTGTATTGGTTGAGTGTCAATTACAATGAAATCAACAGGAAAATAGAACTTGTCTACCTGGATAAGCACGTCCTCCACAATACCACGAGGTATTTTTGTGGACCGATCTGCAAGTTGTAACACCACTGGAGTTGGGTGTAATTCTCCAAGTCCAAGTTTCACAAACACAGAGTAAGGCAATAAATTTACACTAGCTCCTAAATCCAACAAAGCATTCTCAATTGTGTGGTTCCCTATACTACATGAGATAGTGGGGGAGCCTGGGTCTTTGCATTTTAAAGGAATTTTATGTTGGAGTATAGAACTAACGTTTTCTGTTAAAAATGCCTTCTTTTGAACATGCATGTTTCTCTTTTTAGTACACAAATCTTTAAGAAACTTGGCATAAGATGGAACTTGCTTAATAGCATCAAGTAAAGGGATGTTAACACTTACCTGTTTGAAGATTTCGAGAATCTCACCTGTAGATTTTCCCTTCTTGCCTTTCGCTAACCTCTGAGGAAATGGAGCTTTCGGAACGTATTCTCGTGGGTTGGTTTCTTCTTTCTCCTCCAGTGGTGAGTCCTCAACACTCACAGGAACAATTTGATTTTCTTTTGTCACCGGCATCTCTACTTTGTTGTCGACTTCTTTTCCTTTTCTCAAGGTCATGACTGCTTTGACCTCTCCATGCTGCTGTGGTGAACTGGTACTTGCTTCGTGTACTCCTTTAGGATTAGGCACTGGTTGACTTGGAAATTTGCCTTTCTCAACGGTCATTGCCAAGGTCTGAACTGAAGAAGCAAGTTGTCCCACCATCTTCTCGAGGCTTGAAACTGATTGAGCTTGTGAGTTGAAACCTGCTCTCAACTCATTTCGTAGTCCATCAATGGTGCGGTTTTGTTGCTCAATCGTGGAGTGAGTAAGATTCTTGAGATTCTGGAATGAATCCTCCCATGGTCTGGGTTGAGAGAAATTCTGATTCTGATTGTATGGTCTAAATGGTGGCTGAGAGGCTTGAGGAACTTGAGGAATTTGTTGCATTGGTGGAGCTGGAGCTGCTGGTCCATTCTGTTGGAATCCTTGAGACCATGAAAAATTGGGGTGGTCTCTCCATCCAGGATTATATGTGTTGGAGTATGGGTTGTAATTTGATGGCTTTCTCATTACACCTATGGCATTGGCTTGATCTGAGTATGAGTCATGGTCATGTGGTTCTGTTGATTTAGCAGTCGATAACGATGCTATTTGTCGAGCAAGACCTTCAACCATCTCCTTGACTTCTTTGATTCCCGAAGTTGACTCGCCAATGTGAACCTCATTTACTCCCTTAATTCTTCTAGTAGTCCTGAGTGATCGACTCCGTTGTTGGGAATTATCTGCTTGTCGCTGGAAGAATTCCCAAATTTCTGATGCACTTTTTGACATTAGCTCTCCTCCACTTGTTGCCATTAGCCATTCTTGCACATTCGGCAATAATCCCTCCAAAAAGTATTGGCATTGGTGCCATTTTTCATACCCATGATGTGGACACTTCAAGAGTAGCCCATTGAATCGCTCCCATGTTTCGAAAAACTGCTCATCCTCTCTCTGGGTAAACTCTGAGATTTCCCTGCGAATAGCATTGGTTTTATGCACTGGGAAATATTTATTTAAAAATTTAGTTACCATTTGTTCCCATGATGCAATGCTATTAGCAGGTAATGTATTAAGCCATGAACGAGCTCTATCTTTTAAAGAAAATGGGAATAATCTGAGTTTAACATCATCATCTGAAAAATTCTCATATTTAAATGTTTGACAAATTGCATGAAAATCATTCAAATGATTATATGGGTCCTCATTCTCTAGGCCATAGAATGTGGGGAGACAATTTAGCACACTAGGTTTTAGTTCAAAACTCCTAGCAGCTACATTTGGGTATCTTATGCATGATGTGCTCAAATTAGCTAAGGGACTGAAGTAGTCCTTAAATGGCCTCTCCTGTGGTTGCAAATCCATTTTATTTTTTACTTGTTTGTGTGTGCGAAGTGTTTTCTCAAGTTCAAGGTCTATAGGTTCAAGATTGGGTAATAATGACCTTCGACCATGCATGCAAAACAAATAAAATAAAAAATAAAGATGGGAACAAAATAAATAAAAATAAAGAAGAGGGAGAAATTACGATACTAACCTTATTACTCTGTTACAACCTTTCTATAAAAATACACAAAAATAAATACGTGAAAGAAATTAACTAAAAATTAAATTAATAAGATAAACAAAAAAAAATTACAAAGAAAAATAAATGGAAAATTAAATTACAGAATTTTAAAGAAGAGAAAAAGAAAAGAAATACTAACCTTTAAATGTAGATTCACTTTTTTTTTTAATTTAATAAAAAAAATACAAGAAAACAAATAAAAGAAATTATTCAAAAAAAATTAATTCTATGAATTAAAATTACTTACCTCCCCGGCAACGGTGCCAAAAACTTGTTGTGCAAATTTTAATGTACTCGCAAGCGCACGAATCTATTGTAGTATAGTCTAATGGTGACGAGTGTCGATCCCACGAGGAGGTGGATTTTAATTGTGTATAGAATTAATTTTGCAAATGGGTGGTTGGATCTATGGTGGAAATGGTTTGGAATATGCTAAAACGTAAATTAAAATGGCGATAATAAATTCTGAAATTGGAATTGAAATGACGAGAATAAATTGAAGCGAAGATCTATTGAAATGACGTACTTGGGTATCTGGATCCGTATCAACATGCATCATGGGCTAAATAATCCGTATTAATGCCAATTAAATCATGAGGGGGGAATCCACACCTCATGAACCACGCTCTAATCAATATGGTGCTAAGGGCTTATCGTGCCAAATAATAATAACCTTGTACTAGAGAGCCGGTGTAACCAAGGCGGTACTAGACAAGATTAGTATTATTTGTCGACGAGAAGTCAAAACATCCACAAAAACTAGAGGGGAAAAGAAAATAAATTTACCAATAAAGCCCATGACACATGTTGAGACTTCACCTTCAACCCAAGCTTGAAAGAAAATTAGCCACTCATAATTGAACTACGGGCAAAATGGGAATTTATTAAAATACGAAGAAAACACAAGATGGAGAGGGAATTACAGAAAATGGATTCCAAAAATGGATTCAGAGATATCCAATTAGGGGGGGGAGGCCCCCTTTTTATAGATACATGGAGTAAATCATGGCCATCGGATTAAAAATAGTTTGGACGCTCAGGATTGCGCCACGTCATCAGTCAACAGTCCACGGTTTGACCACGCGGATGAACAGTAACACGGTTTGACCCGACTTTGAACAGTAACGCGGTTTGACCCGGATGAACAGTAACGCGGTTTGGTTGAAAATAATCCTGTGTGATGCATGCACCGTACGCGAGATTTTTCGTCCACTGATATGCTGCCACGTCACCATCAACAGTACATAAGAATTTTAGTCCAACAGGATCGTGACACCTCATCAGTCAATGCCACATCATCGGTCAATGCCACGTCATCATCCGTCTATGTGAACAGTGTCGTGAACAGTAACGTATACAGTACCGTACACGTGAATAGTACCGTACATGTGAATAGTGCCATTTTTCCTTTTATACTCCTCCTAAGGTTTTCGACCGTCCTGAGTTCAAAAGTGATGTCCGTTTTGCCGTCTGATCTCTCCTTTATTGTGAAATGACTATAATGCCCCTAAAATACATAAAATACTTAATTAAAATAAAACACATGTAATTAAATCACAAGAAGGTTAAATATATAAAAGTAAGGGTTGTTAATAAGACTTAAAATGTAAAATGACGGTTTTCTCCTTTATAAATATGCATTTTCTAACACTCAACAATAAACTAAAGGATTACAGAGGTTTATATACATGCGTCCAGAAGATTCTACAGCAACAAAAGCATGTGAATAACCTTAACAACTTGTAACAAACTATTGGTGGGAAAGATATAACAAACTCTAAGAACTAATTTGCCTATATAACTAATTGCTGACGTGGTCAATGACTCAGCAAACTTGCTGACTCAACTGTTGACATAGTCTTCAGAATTCATTCTTAACATGTTAACATGGCAAGCTATTGTCTGCTTTGCACCTTAACAAGGCCCGCACAGTTTTATTTATGGGGCGCTCATACACCCCAAAACGCGTCTTACCAATTAAGGTGTAGATCACCCCTTATAAACCCAGCACAGGAGACAGAACTCAATGATATTTGCTAATTATCTACTTACTCAATTTGAAAGGGGCTTAGATGGTGCAATTATTAATTAAAGTTGCTCAAAATTAAAAGTTTCAAATGCAAACTGGTAAAACAAACAAAATTTTTCGAGAATAGTTTGATAACGCTGTAAATTTTAAAATAATTATTGTTAACTGTGTTGTAGAAATAATCAGCTGTAAAGAAAATCCGTTAAACATTTAGTAAAATTTATTTTCAAAAGTGTTGTGAGTTTTAAAAACAGTCGTATGTGTTCAGTGACTCTTACAATTAAAATGTCGTAGAAATGTAAATAATTGAATTAAATATAATATTAAATCAAATTTATTTAAACATTTATAAAAATCTGCGTAAAATATTTTTTAATGAGTACATATAATAATTGATAACTATAATAAATATTTTATATTATTAATTTTATTTTTAGTTTCGTTATCTCTATATAATTGCAATAATAATAATTTTTTTAAAGTTAATGATTTTATTTTTCTAGTTAGTAAGGATAATTTTGAATTTTTATTATACACACACACATTGTAGTAAGTATAAAAGTGATTTTTAAAATCAGATTTTGAAAAGCAATTCCCTTCCTACTTTTCAAAATTTGTTGTAGGATGGGAGAATTTTGCCCAAAGTGATTTATAAAAGATTTACCAAATATTAAAATTAATTTTTAACTTTTTAAAATTACTTTTAAACCTTCCAAAAATAATTTCAAACGAGTACTTAGTTAAGACTTATATTAAAAGATTATACAATAGAGATTTTTTAAAAAAATAAGAAATTATTAACTGATTATAAAACCTTAAAAAGTATAAATTAAATGGGATGGATAATCTTCCATCCCTACAAATAAATTTAAACACTGTAAAAAAAATTTTACTAAAATATGTGTTGATTGATTGTTAAACGTTAAACCTTGAGATATGAGAAATTCACTTATACTGTATATATCTTGGAGATCATAAAATCATAATTTTGAGAATCGATAGAGATTGATGACTACTGGTACCGTACGTTTTTTGAGTTTATGCTACCGTCTAATAAAGTTTATTGATTTTATATTACAACCCACTTACGTTTATAAATTTTGCATTGTGGCCTCTTGAGCAGGGATGGCGATTTTATATATATCCGCTCGGCAACCGAACCCATATAGTGCGATATATTTAAAACCAAAATTCCATCAAGTGACTTAATGCTTGAAGTCAAGTCAAGAGACTCGAACTTTATGGATTGGGATTATTAGCTTAAATATGAAATTCGTAATTAACAACTTTGTTAGTAACCAAGAGTTGCATAGTTTCATAAAGAGATTTTGAAAAGATGAAAAAGGATGGCACAACGCTTCAGATACGGATAGAATTTCAAGATTTAGAAGAAACAAGTCCAAAATACATGCTCAAAATACACCAGAAATTCATTACTTATACAATACAAGACCTCTTATTGAGGTATACTTAGTTTGTAATTAAAATGTGAAAATACAGACAAGCAGCACACACAGAAGATGAATTTACTCATCTTTATTTTAGGAAAGAGACGCATTTATAAAATTATAAGTTGCCTTTAAACTTGAGATACCCAAGTTGTAGTGACACAATGAAGTGAATCACAAGAATCGAACGTGAACATAAAAATGTGATTCCAGATGATGTGCATAAGAAGTGACCTGAATCTTCATCAGTATCTGGGCATTCTGCATTCATAAAGTAGAGAATTTTAGCAGGAACTACAGAGAAGAGAAATAAATGCTCAGGTGTAGACGTCTGTACATTGTGAACTCGCCCTTAGTACATCGATGCAAAGGGCCAATACTAATGCCAAGGAAAAGGGCAAAAAAAAAACCTCTAGTTATTATTAACTATTCAAGGCCTTTTATCTCATTGTAAAAGGGCCAGTCAGGGATGTAACACCGGACCATTTGTCAAAGCATGATTTTTGTGATGTTATGGAGTCTTTCCAAACATTTAAAAAATTTAGAAACTCAGGCTTTAATTTTCTCAAACTAAAACCTCCAATTGTCAAAAAAAAAGGTGAAAAACTCAATAGGGTAATCATAAGAACAAGAAACCTCCACTGATTCAAAATTCCACATAAAATCCAGAGCAAAACATGAAACTCAGTCTGCAATCATTGATAGAACTATCTGTGCATTTTTTTTAAACAAGCAATGAGATCAAAGAAATTAAAGGAAAACTAATTACCCGGAACTTTATTAACTCTTCAAATTCATGAATACAAGACTTCTGACATAGATGGCTTCTCCAAAAGCTGAAAAAAGTATATAAGAGCTCAAAGCACAGAATAAGGAGGAAATGGAACGTTGATTATATAAACTGTGTAATGATAATGAGCCCAAAGGGCAACACAAATACCTTTTACACCTTTTTTGTTAAGCTAAATAAAAAGAAAGAAACAGGGGTATCAAAATGGCACCAAGGGATTTGACAAACGCATTTTAATTGAAAAACTTTGATATTTCCATGGATGACAGGTTAGTGAGTGATCTGTACCTTTTCTTCATGTAATTGATGTATGATCTTGTTAATGTTACTATCGGAGCGCCATTCACCATGACCATAACCATAGCAAACGCTTTCTGTCAGTGTTCTTAAGTCTCCTGCTGTGAAAATCTTCATCTTGGGACAGCCAATCACACATAGATATTCCAAAGATGGGAATCTGAAGGTGTAATTGCCAGAGCTGAAGCTTGTGAGACTATCTAAATGATGCAGATCCAGAGACTTCAATTTGATGAAAACTATCTCTTCCTTTGCTGCTGCTGCATCTCCCTCACTTATTACCACTTGTGTCATTGCACTGCATCCATATATCGTCAAACTTTCAAGTCGCACTAGACTTTTTGCTCCGGAGGGTGTTACTAAGTTCATCAACTTCTGGCAACTGTCTACCTGCAGTTGCAGCAGTTCGGTGAGATTAGACTAATCAGATTTTGAGAATGGAAAAATGTCAATTAGACTAATAAGGTTTTGACAAAGTTGTACTTTTAGAATTTCAAGATTTTGAAGAATGGAGTCCCCCATCTTGGAGTTTGGTATCCACAAGTACTCAAGATCATTAAGACAGATCAGCTCCAACTTCTTTATCAAGTGTACTTGTCCTCCATTTGAGAATAGCTCTTTGTATGAACAAAAGGACAGGTTGAGATTTTCCAGCCTGTGAAATTTCTCAAGCAAACCAATTGGGACACTAGCTGAGTCATCATCCCTGACCTCCAGATCTTTAAGACTGCCAAAGAGGTGATCTTGTGGGAAATCACCCTGCAAAAGCATCATGATGTCCTTTATGCTTAACCCCAGTTCCTCCAAATTGGGGAAGATCTGATCAACATCAACAAAATAAAAGCTTGAGTTAAATTGATCAATTATCTCAAACAATTTTGAGTTAGCCAATCATATAAATTGATTTCATAATATATTATGAGCGGATATATTGAGTCTGACCATTCATAAAAAGAGAGTCTATTCGGAAAAAAGATTCAGATTTTAAAAAGAAACAATAAGAATAAATGAAAAACAAGTAAAGAATACATTACTAAAGTTGAACATTGTAATATTTCAAAGTCATTTGTAGATTCTAAATAAAAGTATTGAATTCATCCATTATTGATTTTTATAATAATTGAAAGCAAACGTAGATGCAAAATATGCTATACATATGTGTGACGGAGTGATGTCCATGATAAATAAGAATAAAAATATAAATGTAAAGAGGGAAAGATGTGAATGAAGGGATTACTGGGTGATGATACAAGAGCACAACAAAGACACTTGGGGACAAGAATGTTAATTCCAGGTATCTATTAACAAATAAAAAATGGTCAAGGATCTAAGTACAAAACTTGTTTGCAGGGAGTACATGAGTGAGTCATTTCTAAAATTTTGGTTTGCGAATTTCTTTTAAAGCACAAGGACTCAACTGATCATAAAAGTCTAAAACATTGTATCATACCTTTTCGAAGGAGAAGAATGGTTGCTTTGGGACATGAAGTTGTTTTTTCTCATTACTATGGAAACTAAATGATTCTGAAGCGAAAGTGTTTAATTTGTCACAAGAAAACACCTCCAACTTTTTTAGCTCTGGCCATTCCGAAGTATGCAATCCCGGGTATAAACATGTAAGTTCTGGTAGATGGCAGAGACTAATATTTGTCACCCGCCGAAATGCAAAACAAGGGGGCTCTTGACCTGGCCCTCCCTCAGAAATAATCACCTGCAAACCTGTACAGTTGCGTATCTCCAGGTGCTGGAGTTGCTCCAAGCTTTTGATCATAGAAGCATAAAACATGAATTTTAATTTCTGACAGCCCCACACTATCAATCGTGTTAGACGTTGAAAGCAACAAGGAGTTTGATTGTGCCAAATACTTTTGACATTAATTTCACATAGCTCCAAAGCCTCTAAGTTGGGCAAAACAACCTTCAGATAAAGTTCTTGTCAGATATTCCAATATCAAATGAGAAGCAGCATCTCAAGAATTTTGTTCATCAATTGCAAATGCAGGTCAAAATCAACTTCCACTTGAGTACATAATCTAATTCATACTATGTTGAGATCTTAGTGAGTTTGTTTTATTCCTTTTTCGTTTTTCTATTTTTTTATGAAGGATTTATTTTCTACTTATATGCCAACAAAATGAGAATGCATGATAGAATAAAATGGTAGAGAAACAGAAATTACTATAGCTTACCTTCCCATTAAAAAGTGATGGTGGCATAGAAGGTCCCTTCACTTCACAGCAAAAGCTTTTAAGTTCTGGAAGATTTCCCAGACTCAAATACCTTATTTGAGCAAACTCTATATTCTCAATTGCATTATTGTTGTCGACTACATCAGGTTCTTCTCCACCAATCGCAAAAATCTCTTTCATCTTGTTGCATTTAATAACTGCAATCCTCTGAAGACTTGGAAGGCACTTAGTAGTAGAGAGCACAAAGATATTACTCAACTCATCACAATTTTCCACTTTCATAGTTCTAAGTTCAGAGAAAGACTCTGTGCTAAGTCGATCAACACATATCCTCTTCAAGTTAATCAAATTCTGAAGAGAAAGCAACTCCAAAAGAGGAAAGGCATCACAATCCACTATCTCCCTTGAGTCAACAATAAACAAGAGATCAGGATTATTTTGTACAAGAAGATGCTTGAGCTGTGAAAATCCCTGTGTGTCCAATTCAAAAAGAATATTCTTGACACCTTGGAACTTGTCCAAACACAAGTATTCAACTTTTCTGATGCCCTGCAATTTCCTCAAGCAAATAGTCTTCCAATTAAGCTTCAATTTCAACATTCTTAAAGACTGATGATCAAGGATCAAAAAGTGTGACCGACTAATTCTAAACCAATCTTTACTGAGAATCACAGGAGGCTCGAACGATCTATCTCCTATTAATATTTTGAACCTTTCCAGCTCTCTGACGAAAAACCCTTCGGGTAAAGCATTATCGTTTTCAACAGCTATTTCCAAAGTGGTCAGCCTAGGCAAAGGCATCAACTCATCAAGGCTAGCTTTACTTTTTTTACTACTGGATCCTTCATCCTCAACCTTCCATTCAACAAAGCAATTAGACATATACAGCTCTTCCAATCGAGTAAAGCTTGCTATGACATTGGGTGCAATAACTTTTAGGTGGAAACAATTTGTCAAATCTAACAACCTTAGCTTAGTCAATTTACCTAGTTCTTCAGGGAATTCCACAATATCAGACTCGATTAAGCTAAGGATTTCCAGATTTTTCAACTTACCGATAATAGTTATGTCTCCCAACGTGCTATAATCCAGACATAGTGTTTGAAGGTTTACTAAGAGATCAATTGAAGATGGCAATGAAAACAACTGCATGTTCGTCAAATCTACAACCTTGAGCTCTCTCATCCCTGTGAAAAACCTCTGAGGAATATTGACGTCAACAGAAGAATGCTCGGAAGACAAAAGTAAAAGTTCAAGTTGCGGACATTCTAAACCTTCAGGAAGTTCACCACCACTACTATCTATCCAAGAGATTGCATAGCATTTTTTCAGTGCATCCTTATCCGGCCATTCCCACACATCACCATTTCTAACCAAAAACTCTTTCTGTTCACCACATGCAATTAAAATGGCAACATCGTGGACAACATCATGCATAGAAAACTCTCTACAGCTATAGCCCTCAAGCAACAAACAAGAGTCTTTAAGTTCATGCACCAGTGTATATAATTTGTTTCGTGCATCTTCCATGTCGATTCCTCGAAAAATGCCCAACCCTATGCAGTATTTGAACAAGTCTGAAGCAAAAAATGACTTTGGCATTAGACTACAGAGCTGAAAAATTTTCTTAAGTTGCTCACCTTTTAAGGCATCATAACTCAGCTTGATAGCTGTGTATGCCTTCCCTAGCTCTCTATGAAAGTTATTCTCCGTAGGCATTCGGAGCTCGTGCAGGGCATTCTTCCAACATTCAGACTGAGTCTTATTTCTCAAAGCCTTTGCTATGGGTTCTATGGCAATCGGCAAACCTCCACATTCCTTGACTATATGTGTTGCTGTAGATTTCATCCTAGGAATCAGATCATCATTGCCTAGCTTCACCTCAAACAATCTCCAAGCTTCTTCTTCATTTAAAATTTCAATCGAGAAGTTAGCTTCAGAGCCCATCCTTGAAAGTAAATCACGACCTCGTGTTGTCAGCAATACTTTGCATCCTTTGTGTTCATCTCCAAAAGGAATTCCAACATCCTTCAGATGAAGCTCTGTCCACACATTATCTAAAATTACGAGTATCTTCCTATTCTTCTTCAATTGTGCATACAGCATACTTGCTCTAGCATATTCAGTTTCCTTGTCCAGTGTCAGCCCTATTTGCTCTGCAATTTCCCTTTGAATCTTTTTCACATCTGGAGTTCGGGAAACCTCTGAAAAGACCATCTGATCAAAGCGCTTGTCCTCTTCAGCTTCCTCCGCTAGCCGTGCCACCTCCTCCACTAGTGTGGTCTTCCCAACGCCAGGCATCCCATACACCCCAATGATGCTGATTTTATCATCATATAATGCATTTTGTATGTCCTTCAAAGCAGGAATTCTTGATTCAAAGGACACATAATCTTTGTCACGCTTAATCTTAAGCCAGAGGTAACGGTAATTAGGCCGGTAGGAAACTTCATGAAATCTCGTAGCCGCTTCCAAAAGTTTACCAATGGCCTTCTCCTCTCTGGCTGCTTTCTTGCTAAGCTTATAACGGGTAAACAAACGCTTGAGACATGGCAGGTTATCTGCTGTCGCTTCATTTTCAAGGATGTTGGTTGCACTTTCCAGCAAGTTGGCAACCTTCTCCTGCCACTTCTGAACTTTCTCTTCAATCTTTTTTCCTTTGCTTTTGTCGTCATTAACTCTGTTTTCAATGCTACTACTTTCATTCTTCAGGTCTACCATCGATTCCTTGAGTTTCTTAATGTTGTCATTGTAGTTAGGCAAGTAACCAAGCTGTTTTGTTAATGGAGTCAAGCATTTTACAACCTCTGGAACCAAAGGAATGATGATTTCCGCCATAGATTTTGAAGTTAACTAAACAGAACAGAGACAACAACAAACAAACAAACAGATGCCCCAAGTGTGTTGTTAAGATCAGAAAAGTTGAAACATGAAAAAGGGTTTCTTGATGTAATGAAAATGCAAAGAAAAACAGCAGTAGCAACCACAAAAAACATAATCAAATCGTGTTTGAGATCAAAACTCAAAAGGATGAAAATAAGGAAAAGGGTTTCTTCAATGCAAAGAGTTGACAGAATCAGATGACAAAATTAAGAGACTTCAAAGTAGTAGTAGCAGGGTCTCTGATGTAGCTCAGAAAACAAAATATTTTCAAGCAAGTCATCTAAGTGAACAGCAAAGACCAAATTAATAAGTAATAATATTAACCCAAGAAAATAATTGTAAAATTTAGGGGTGGGCATTATGGTTTTTGGTTGGGTTTCTACTGTTTTTGGTTGGGGTTGCAATTCATTCGGGTTCAAGATTTCAACCCAAACGGTTTGAAAATTTATTTTGGTTGGGTTCGATTTTGGTTCAAATTTGGTTCAGGTTCATAGCTCGGTTCGATTGCGGTTGTTAATTTGAGTTTAAATACAGTTTGTCATATTCCAAGGGAACTATGAAAAATGCTTAGAGTTGAAGTCTAAATATAAAATCACAGATAAATGTAAATTATTACTACTGAGGATGGCAATGGGGAGGGGAGGGGAGGGGATCAATCTCCCTGTATTTATCCCCGATATTTTGCGTATGTCCCCGTCTCCTCTCAGTCTCCGTCAAAATTATTTAAGAGAATCTTCATCCCCTTCCCGAATAATAACAGGGGATCTCCGAGGGTACCCGGTCCCCGAATAACTAATATTTTTTTTTATTTTTGATTTTGAGTTAATCATATTAAAATAAAAAATTCAAATAAAAGTAAAGTTCGAAATATATCTTACATTAATATCCATTACAAAAGTCACATACATTAAATTAGTAAATAACGCAGCATGCAAGGGATACAAGCTATCATGAATAAATTAATAGCCTAATACAAAATTGTTACAAATAAAATCAAATTTAGATTCAAAATTAACTTTTCAATGGTGGTGTGGACACTTTATAAATGTGGAATATTCACTTTACAGTGCAATAGTTAAGTCTTAGTAAATCAAGAGCAAATATTAGATTAGATTAGATATTAAAATTGTGATTTGCTGTGGGTAATTATAACATCTAAAAATAAATAAAAAATAGATTTAAGATAAATAAAAAATAGATTTAAGTTTAAAATATTTAATGAATATTAAAATTAAAACAAAAGTTTTAGGCTAATAGAATATGTCCGGTCTTTTTAATGTGCTCAATAAAAATTTAGGACTTTAATTAGTTAATTAGGTCTAAAAGTTTAATAATATAAATATTTTGATATTTTTTATTTTTACCAATACTTATAATTTTATAATTCAAATTTTATTATTTATTTACTAGTAATTTTAAAAAATAAAAATTAAATTAAAAATTAAAATGAGGAAATGGGTAGGGGATGAGGATTCCACCTCATCCCCGTCCCCTCCCCGAATAAAAAATTAGGTAAAAAAAATTTCTCCATCCCTTCTTCGAATAAGAAATTGGGTATAAAATTATCCTCATACTCTCTCCGAATAGAGAAAATCTCCGAGAATACCTGTTCCTGTGAGAATTTTTGCCATTCCCTAATTACTACCCAGCAAAGGCTTAGATCAAGAAAATAGTCCCCCAGATAGTGCTAGTGACACATAATCCACAGAACTCCCTGAGTAACAAGATCCATTAGTAAAGGGCATATTACTATCAACAAGCATAACTAAACTTTATTAGATTCACACATCAGAGGCATATATCAATACGAGCATCTTTTACATTTGATAAAAGTCAATAACAAGAAGCAGAAAGGACATAGTTCGTCATTTTCTGAGAAAACCCATAAGACATTTCCTTCTTACAGAACCTTACAAGAATAATTAGCTACTAGATGCAGTTTAGTTTCATCATGCTAAATCGAATTCTCATCAAGTGAACCCAGTAGCTCATAATCCAGCTCTCACCTGCATGCCTCTTCACTCAAGTTAGAAAAAAGCCAGCAAAAATTAAACAAAGAAATATTGAATTACCAATTTGAAATCTAAAAACATTTTTTTATGAAATAAAAATGAAAGAAAATGGACAAATCCATTAATAATATGATATTAGATGAGGGACATTGCGAATTGAAAAAGTAATATGGGATTGATTTGGAGGAAATGGAAGTGTAACCCTCGCCACCATTAACTCACCGCTTCACAGCTAATCCCTCTGTGTCATGTTAAATCTCACCACGAATGGAGTCTCCAGCCATCGGCAGGCAAATCCCGTCTGTTTTCACACTTGCATTATCGAAACGCACCATTCCATTCCTTTTTCTTATGAAATAATTTTCCAATCGTTCACTAACATAAAACGTTTTGAATTTTTAATAAAAACAATAATTTAAAACTACCACAACTTCATGATACACAATAATTCTAACACAAGTCCGTTATTTATTTATTTACTTATATGCCGCAATTTTACTCGGAATCGGTCGCAAGTTAGAAAACGACCACATACCATACCCGCACTGATATGCTCACACCAATTAGGACCACAGTTAGCACAAAACGGTCCGTTTTGTGCTAACTTTAAAAGAATTTACTGTAGCTTTAAAACACACACACGTCTTGCTCAAACACAAGCGCAGACCACATGCACACTCGTCTCACTAAAACGCAAACGCAGACCACCCTCATCTCATTGGACCACAACACTCTTTCACACCCTCAAATCCATAGCAGTTGTGGGTTACTCTCTCTCATATCCCCTCTCTAATTCTGCAATTTTTTTTGTTCCATATACATATTCAATTTGGTTGGCTTGAATTTTTTACTCGTTATGAAGCAAATTGTTGGGCAAATTTGGTTGGCTTGATTTTTTAATTCTCAACTGGGCAAATTTTGTTGGCATGATTTCTTGATTCTTGATTATTGTTTTAACTAGGGGAATTTGGTTTGTTTTAACTAGGGAAATTTGGTTGGCGATTTGTTGCAAATTTAGTTGGCTTGAATTTTTCACTGGTGATGAAGCAAATTATTGGGCAAATTTGGTTGGCTTGATTTTGTCATTCTCAACTGGGCAAATTTTGTTGGCATGATTTCTTGATTGCTGATTATTTTTTTATCTAGGCAGATTTGGTTTGTTTTATCTGGGCAAATTTGGTTGGCGATTTGTTGAGTTTTGATTATTGTCATAAATTCATAATCAGAACAAAGTTTCTACGGCTGCTGTGGATTTGAGGGGTGAAAGAGCAACCGACGGCCGCTGGATTTGGAGGGGAGATTGAGAGAAAATAACCCACGGCTGCTCGATCTGGAGGGGAGAGGAAATGGATTCGATGGGGAGATTTTATGTCGTTGAGGGAGAGAACGAGAGAGCGCGTGTGTATTGCAGGTGTCAAAATTATCAATTCACAGTGACTATTTATATTTATTTCAAAATGCATCCTTCGGTGCTATGTGTGGTGCATAGCGTGGTGTGAATCTCATTTTCCCATTACCATAACGTGCAAAACATACAAAAACAACAGATAAGGCCATACATACACTGTATCAAAGTATGAGCGTAAAACATAAACACCTGATCAAGATCTGAGTACACAAAGAAAACTGTACAGTTTTCTATACAGTTTTCAATAAACATTGATCATTTTTGGCTTTTCCTTTGCTGCGGTTTCCTGTCTTCATACTTTCCCACAACATATGCGGCGGCCGCCACATAGTCGACAGCGGCGCCAAAATGGCGGAGTAGGTACCGGTGGGCGAACAGGAGAAGGACGAGTATAAGCAGCGGTTGAAGCAGCACAAATTGGAGGTGAAAACTTCAGCTTCTTATTCTTGGCCAAGCCAAATGTGTGCTTTTCATTGGTTTTTACCTTCAAAACAAGCTTTGAAGACTCTAAGCCACCGTAAGCTGGACATGGAGTGCCTGATGCACTATGAAGTTGTGCATAACAGTCTTCCTTGAGCTCTCCATCTTCAACAATTTCCTCCGGAAGTGATACCTTGAACTCACCTTTGACATCGAGCTCGCCCGTCCCTCTTGTTTTGAACCCTCCGTTTCCATTTTCCTGCTTACAATCTATAGTTACTCGAAGTCCTGTAAAAAGTAAAATGAGTAAATGATTATGATCAATTACCATTCAGACGCAAACAGAGATGCATGATGCATCCATTTAAGGGGAAAAAAAAAATAATAATACCTGAAAAAGCCTCGCTAGGCTTAATGTTAGAGAGTGCACAATCTGCACATTCTGCACTTCCAACTACTTCAACTGTCTTACTATCACTGCCATGGCAAAAGTTCACAGCAAACAGCAGGGCCACCAAGAGGCACACAAGTGCTTCTCCGGAGATGGGGAGGATCCGCATTTGGAACCCGAAACTAGCAAAGATTAGTAGAAAAAGGAAATCAAGAAAAACACAAAAACAACCTAAATTCAAATGCTGATAAGCTAGCTCGCAGAATGAGTGAGACTGCCCTCACACAGAGGCTCGTTTATATAGAGAACTGAATGGCGGCGATTTTTTCCTCTGCGAGTGGATACTGTCGGCGCCGGCTCATTTTACGTGAGATTGCCAAGTTCTACACGTTTTATATCGTATTGTATTATTTTATTACAGGCGAGCTGCTATTTTACATTTAATGATGATTGCGAGTTGTCAATTGATTAATTATTGTTGAATTGGTGATATGAATTAAGGGTTATATATATATCACTCACTCACTCACTCTTCTTTTTTTTTAAAAAAATAAAAAAAGAAAAAAGGCTGTGGTAGTTGATAATTAAGCTAGGGAGATTGTTTCACACAAGGAAAATGAGATTCTTACTTGCTAAACGGTGCATTTTGTAGCTTCAAAATAAATAATTAATCAAATAATTTCTAAATAATATTATAACGTAATAATATTTTATATTTTATATTTTTATTTTTATTGATATTAGTTTTAAATTAATATTATTTAAATTTATTCATATATAATATTTATTATTAATTATATTAAATTGATAAATAATAATCAATTTTTATATATTAATTACTATAATACAATTAAATAATGTAATATTATGTTATATTTTTATTTTCATATATTATTTAAGTACTTATTGTTAGTTATATTAACTTATTAAATATTAATTTTATATATTAATTATATATATAATTAAATAATAAATTATTTAGTTATATTTTTAATATAATAAAAATTAAAAATATGAATAATAAATTATAAATTTACTAATTTATAATGTAAAAATGAAGGAAAATAAAAATTAATATTATATAATAATATATTAAATTAAAAAGTTATATTTATTTATTATTATTTAAAAAAGAAAAAAGCAAAACTAGCAAGGGGAGGATCCGCATGGGGAACCCGAAACTAGCAAAGATTATTAGAAAAGAAATCAAGAAAAGCACAAAAACAACTTTAATATCAGAAGAAGCTAACAAGAATGCACGAGATTCAATTTGGATCTGCATCTAGATTAAAAAAGAATGTGTTTAATATTCGCACGGATTGCAGACGGATATTTTAAATATTCTTATTCGTAAAAATTAATTTAATAATTACATTAATTTGAAAATTAGGTGGTCTCCCAACTAATTCAACAATAATTATGATAAATCATATATATTATTTCTATAAATGCTTAACTATTAAAATACCAATAAAATCGATAATCAATCTATAAATTAATTAAATGATAATACAATTGACATCAAATTCACATTGGTTCGTAGACTTTCTGGTAATCACGGGGCTCCTAGAGTGAAACGTCGCAGTCGATACGGCGGTTGCGTGTGATTTAGGCAACCGTATGGCTGACCCTATCTTCTTCCACGGATTCACGTGAAGTGTCTATTTCCTGATACCTTCAAACTCTGGTGGGTGTAATAAATACAAACAGAATATAACTTTCACGCACACAAGCGACCAAAAGTACGCACATCCCAATTCGTCAGTAATGAATCAATTTGATAACTCGCAATTATTCAATGTCAAATCACATCATCCAAGCAGCTTCCTCCGGTATGTAAACAACTTTCGGATTACATGTAAGATACAGACTCCCACGAGGCTGCGGGTTCACGTGAGACCCACAAGTCAGTTTGCACACAAGCGACCAAAAGTACGCATATGCCAATTCAACAATAATTAAGCAATTGACAACTCACAATCATTATTAAATGTAAGGTGGCTAATTAACATTCGGATTTCTCTACCATTTCAGTCCACAGAATTGTGGATTCCGCTTAAGCCAACAGCCAATAAAGTAACAGCTCCCACATTCCATTAACGTACACAGTCAATACACCAAGCACGAGCTAAACAAAAGCCAGCGCACAATCATTATTCGAAACATATAAAAAACAATCCAATTGGTAATTGGTATAATTACCAATTACACAACAACCAGGTGATAACATCTCCATTTTGACATAATTATAAATAAATTAAATAGATTTTAAGAACATGCATGCTAAAAAAAAAAAAAACTTGTTGAAATCAATCATCAATAGCAAAATTAATGAAGGCTCAGCAAGACCCAAAGTGGTTGTGAAAATCCAAAATATCAATTTTACAACCAATGGATAGTTAGACTCAAAATTACTTCATTTTGTCATTCGAAACTCGAAACAATACTATAATTATGATCATGCATGAAGTATAAAATATAAATGACAAAATTCTCATTTTATCGAAATAACATTTAAGCACGCATGCAGTAACCTTTCAAAAAAAAAAAAAAATCTAGTTCAAGAATAAGAAATCTGTACAAGAATTGAATAATCCATGGTGGTTTACTCAAAATCATTTCAATTTCTTGGTGAAAATCGAAATTCAAAAATGTAATGCAAAGAAATACCACAAAATTTGATTAGAGGAACCAAAACTGATGACAATCATAAGAAACGCAATGGCTAATTTACTCAGGTTTTAAACATAATGACAAAGAATTCATCCTTTATGGGGTGGCATGATATTTAAATGCTGGGCTCGTTGGTCTGGTTTCATGGGCTTAAAACGCAATTGAAAAAAAGAAAAGAAAAGTAGTAAATACAAAAGATTTCACTTTTATTCGGACCGATGTATCACATGCATCAAATATATTATAGTCAAAATCTCGATCGAATAGTTATTAATATTATATGCAGCTCTTGTAGTCTTGTAAGTTGATTCCTTCCTTTATAAATTATGCTCACACTTACATCCATGACACACCTAAATCTTTTGAAAAAGTAGTTATGCCAAACACACAATTCGGTAAGCAATTAATAAATTTTTATTGTGTATTTTATAGTTATATATAAAGTGTAAATGTTTGTCTATATCCTATGTTTTGAGTTAAGTGCCCATTTAATTCTTATACTTTAAAAATACTTCAAGACACCTTTACTGTGTTGAATATGTGACATTTTTACTTTTATTTTTTCTTTATTGTTCCACTAATAATACACATGCTACAATCTTGAGAGCATTAATTAATTTATCCATTAAAAAATTAATTATTAATTATTAATATAAAATAACTAGTATTTTTCATGCCATTGCGAAAATCTTTCTACTAATTATTTACAAATAAATTAATACTAGGCAACTTAAAGCTGCATTTAATACCTTGCTATCTTGCTAATAATTATTTATAAAAAAAATTATGCTAACAAATTAATCCTAAAAGTAAAATAATACTAAAAGTAGAATGATGGTTAGTACTAGTCTACTAAAAAAATAACTGTCAAAATATATTTGTATATATAAATTTAGAAATGATTTTGATCTTTTTTTATTTTTTTAACAATTTTGATACAACTACAAACACTTTAATATAAATTATTTTGTCCAAATTGGTTTGACATAATATTATGAGGAATTTACTTATGTCACTATTTTAAAAAATTCATTATCAAAACCAATCATACGACAATATTTCATACATTGTTAACAACGTGGACTTGCTTTGGACTAAATTACCTTTAAAATAAACCAACCAAAAATTTGACGAGTTGTCCGAGCAATGGACTATAGGGGTGATGGAGAACATTGCCCGAGGCAGATTCATTCAAGTGATGGTCATTGACATGCCATCACCCCAGGCAAATTGATTTTTTTTAATTTTCACTAATTTTAACATTACGTAGTAAAAAAAAAAATTATGAAAACAAGTATAAGAATAGTATTTTAAAAATGAAAAATTATTCTATCATAATAAATTTTTAAAAATTATTCTAAAAAAATGACAATATGAGCAATGGAATGTTGCCGATGGTAGCATCACCCACAACGTCGTTTTGGGTGATGTCATGGAGCCATCGCCCAGATTATCAATATGCTCCATTGCCCAAATTGACATGGGAGACGACTCATAGGCATGTTAATTTTAGTTAAGTTCTTGTAAATAAGTGATTTTGGCACTATAATTAGAGGCGTGTTCATCAAACTTAACAATGTATTTAAAAAAAAAAATTCTTAGAGGCATTTTAACAAATATCTAATGTGTCATATTTTATAAAAGAAAATTATCTCTTCACCATCTCTTTTTGTGATATTTAGATTTAACCACAAAAAAATTTAACATGCTCTTTGCATCGTCTTTATTTCTAACCTTGTATCAATGAACAACTTTGACACTAAGAATTTAAATAAAATAACTATTTTACTCCTAAATGAATTAAATGATCATTTTATCTTACAAAATTTTAGAAATGAAAAAAATTATAATTACCATTTAATTAATTGATAAAATATTATTGAAAAATTGGATGTGTGAGTACCATCTAATTAATTGATAAAGTATTATTGAAAAATTGGATGTGTGAGTACCATCTAATTAATTGATAAAATATTATTGATTTTTTCAATCATTTTACTTTAAAAAAATGTGTAATACACATCTCAAAAAGACACTAAAAAATTTTGTAGAATAATATGATCTTTTAATTCATTTACGGAAAAATAGCTATTGTATTTAAATTTTTAGTGTCAAGGTGGTTAATTGATATAAATTGAGAAACAAAGGTGGTATTAAAGAACATGTCAAAATTTTATAGTGGTTAAATGTATATATGACAAAATAGAGGCAAGCTCAATTCCCACCTTTGGAAAAACATATTGACCAACAAAAGAGTTTCGTCTTCAAACCATTCTTAAGAAAATTTTAAATTTTCATGCCCAATACATATAATAATTCCTTATCTATCATTATAATCCATCAAACGAATAATTTAAATAGCAATTAAAGAACAAATCGGATCGAAACCATGAAATAAATTGTGCACAAGCAAAACAATTTCTCCAAGTGAAGCCAAGCAAAACCAAATCTTTAAATTTGATCAAAACTGTAATGGAAGCCACCACTGTCAAAGGAACTGGCGATGTGGGCAATATAGATGGGGGCAACGTGGGTGTTGCTGGTGCTTGTAGATTTGGTTTTGGTTGGTTTGTTTAAGGGTAGTTTGGTCTAAAGTGAATATATGTGATTAACAATTTAAGAAATTTTGTTGCAAAATTTGTTTTCACAATGAAATTTTTAAAATGTTCACATGGATAAGTTTCCTATGGCTGATGCTACAATACCTGCATGTATTAGATACATGCAGGTATTATGGCCGTTGGATTCATTGTATTGAATTCAACGGCTGAGATGAATTTAAACAATAAATAATAAAAAAATTTAGAAAACTTAAAACCTATGGAATTGGTTTTAACACACATCAAACCCCCTCAACACACATCGGACCCCCTTTCCAAAAAAAAAAAAACCACACATCAAACCCAGGCATATATATTTGTTAAAAACAAAAAACAAAAAGCTCTCACCTCTCGCAGGAAATCGATTTCTTCTTCCTTCCCTCCTCACTCACGGCTCACGGTGTTAGCCTATATGACTACAAATATTGATTTTAATGACAACAAACCACATGTGTTGATTAAGCAAAGATTTATGAATTGTGTTTTTACAATAAGAAAATAATGTTATGGAATTAAAGTATTTTTAACTAAAATGAAAGTATTTTAAAACCTTTGATATTGTTCTAAAATTTTGGATTTGGACCTATTTGAAACTATTTAAATATTTTAGGTCATTCTATAATTTCACATAGTTTGGGTGAAATCATAATTTCAGAAAGTTTTGCGATTGACAAAGCATTACTTAAAAATTCTGAAATTGGATCTATTTGAAAGTTTTCATAACATTTTGGGTCATAATACAGTTTTATAAAGTTTTAGGGTCAAACTATAAATTTAAAAAATATTTCACTGTAGCAGTTACTGTAGCAAGCGGCTAACCGGATCCTGACAAACGGTAGACCGAATTCGGGCAGAATGTTTCTGGAACTTAAATGGCTAGCCAGATTTCACAAGCGGCATACTGGATGTTTAGAAATTCAAAATTGTGGCTGTAACGGAAACATTAAGGGGGTAACCGGATGTCCATAAACGGTAAGCCGGTTATGACCAAAATGTGCATAACGGCTAATTTTTGAGCTCGAACTATATAAACTCAAATCCAATTCATTTTCAAACTCTCCAACAAGTATAAACAAAAAGCACACGAAATATCTTGAGCCTTCAACTTGCAAAACACAAAACATTGAATCATTTCATGTTCTTCATTTTTGAATATCTACTCATTGAGTGAGTTTTATTGTAACTTTCATTTCTTCATCTTAATTGTAAGAGTTTGAGTGTGTGAGACATTTGAGTGAAGAGATTGAGAGATAATATCTTTGTTGTAAAGGTTCATTGACACCTTGAAGTCAATTGTAAAAGGTTGAAGCCTTGGAAAGGTTTGGATAGTGAAATTCTCAAGCTTGGATCGCTTGGAGGCGTGGACGTAGGCGGGGTTTGCCGAACCACGTAAAAATTCTTGTGTTTGTTTCTCTTCTCCCTTACTCATTAGTTATTGCGCTTTTATTGAACTTATTGCTTTCAATTTTTATTAAGACATTAGATTGCTTGTTGTGTGGATTTGCTAAGAAAATTTTTAAAATTCCAATTCACCCCCCCTCTTGGGTTGCACACTTATATTTCACACGGCTCCCTCTCCCTACCTCCTCACTCCTCACTCCTCACTCCTCATTCACGGCTCACGACTCCTTCTCTCTCTCTCCCTCTTCACTCACCCTCACGGCTCATGGCTCCCTCTCCCTCATCATTCACTCCCTCGCCTGCACTCCCTCACGAGACGCCTCATCAAGGCCATCAACGGCGGCACTATCAGGTGACGACACTCGGCGATTGATCTCCATTGGCTGCAAGCATCTGCGGCTGTAGATTCACAACCCACTCAACTCCCGTCAGCCCATTCTGAGTCATTCTCAGGCTATCTCTGTAGTCCACCAACAGTAATGAGACATGGGTATCATGGGTTTTGTTTGGTATTATTATAATTGTTGATTGAGTGTTTTATTTGATGTGCTAACAAGATTCATTCACCTCTCATATTTATAAATTACAACTTTTACCATATAAGCTTATTAGTGCGTATTGTTGGGTTATATAATAATTTACATGGATTTAGAATTGAAGAGAGTTTGATGACATTATTAGTGTGTATTGACAGGGGATATAATTTATAGTGTACAAAAGTATAATGGTTAAGTGTAAGGCCAATGTCGCAGATGATATTAATATTCAGTCTGAGAAGCTCAATCCTCCGAGGCCGGGCAAACATTCGTACATATACTACTTGTAAGAAACTAATTCATTGTTGAATTTTTTTCTTTACATTCTGTAGTGATTTCAGTTTAACAGTGCAATAATTTTAGTTGACATATAAAGAACTGATATTATTTTTCTATCTACAACAAGATAGAATCCCAAAAGTTTAAGGAGGAAGGTGTGAAGGTGGATGAAACGGTTTGTAGACAACTTTTCTATATTGTAGCCTACTAACTAATAGTTATTTGATGATTGGCCAATGAATAATTTTTTTTTGAGTGTAAGTTAAAGGGCGTATACATAACAAATGGTTAAAACTTAGCGCAAAAGATAAAGCCAAATTCATTAACAGTTATAATGAAAATGCTGAAATTAACTCGAGATTGCCAGTAGATTATTAAGTGAACCGATTCCAATAGTGAAGGACAATTCTGATAAGGGTAATCACACATCGCGATGTAGTGTTCTGCGGTTCTCCAACATTGTTTCTTCGTTATTTATTGAATAGTAGGATGCTGTGAGAGAAATTGGTTTCGGAAGCTTGTTAGGTTGAAAATGTGGGCGACTTAGGCAAGATTTATGTAAATTGTTAGTTAAGTAATGTAATGTAGATAAGCGGTCGATAATAATCCATGGAATGAAATACAAGCTTACTATGGAAACTTTTACAAGCGTGATGGGTGTTGGTGATGGAGGAGCACCGATTGTGCTTGGTGGTGAAGATAGTAAAATAACTGACTTACGAGCCAAGTTTTGCTCAAGAAAGAAAGGCATCCCAATAGGTAGTTTAGTTGACAAATTAAAGACAAATAGTTGTGCATATGAGGATTTCTATATTCTATTTAGTCTATTTATGACTGGAACTATTTTGTGTCCAACTACAGCTACATACATCAACCCATCATACCTTTATGCTTTAAAAGACGTGAGTAACATTCATGGCAAAAATTGGGCCAGCCAGTCTTTCAACTTCTTATGGGAAGAAGTTTCAAAGTTCAATGAAAATAAAATTTCCTCGATGAATGGATGTGTTATATTTTGAATGATATGATTTATTTTGTAATTTGTATTCTCGTTAGTTAAACGATTATGGTACTATCGATCATTATTTATGTATTAACCAATTTGTTCTACATGTCATCAACTAAGTTTCAGCTTTCTTCTATTGTCGAGAATGGATGTCATCTTAGTGCATGGACTGATGTATGGTGACTAAAGTATGGTGACTTTGAGAGCAATGCGGTTTGTTCCCTTCTATAATTGTATAATGTTTTGTAGTTATGTTATTAAATTGAATAGATTATTTATGGATATTTATAGTTAATGCAGGTTTCGGTGCAAGAAATCAGATGCGGCACATCAGGTGCTCAAAGTGAAGGACAAATTAACGATAGTGACGCAGCAAGTAAGCATCCATTTCATGTTATATTAGCAGCAATAGATAGAATGGAGGAGCATATGAGAAGAAATAATGATGTGCTACAAAAAATGGGCTTAAAAATGGACTATCTTACTGAAAAGGTTGAAAAGTTAGAACGAGCATATTTTCGTAAAGAATGAGTGAATTTCGCTAATGATAGTGAATCACCTCTTACATATACTAGTGCTGAGGCAACTGATGGTCCAATCTTTTCCTCTCCGAATATGGAGATGCACCCGCCTACCCTGCAGTTGCCACACTTTCAGATCTAGTACGGGAAAAGTGTACGCCCATCGAAGTTAAAAATCGAAAAGCTATATACCTCAGTACATCCATTAATAAAGAGGTTATCCTAAAGGAAAAGTTAGCAGGAGTATTGCAAGACACGATGAAACCTAAATTCGTATCGGAACTTAAAGATGAGGTATACATAGAGTAATAATTTGTTAACTTTTGTCCAAACTAATTATGATTTAGTCTAATCTTTCTTCTTTTTTTGTCTTTAATAAATATGTAGTCTTTCGCGCAACAAGTGAAGAAATATCAACAATCGCAAGATTTTAATCTGCTGTCTTTAGGCCCTCATCGACCATATAGAAATTGAAAGTCAGGGCGGTACCAGCTGTCCTCGTATGCTCAAGTCTCACATGGCCCAAAGCCAAAATATCGAGCGAGACCTTTTTCGTGAATGAGCCGGTGACCCTCGATCAATTGAAGATGCTCCAATATGAATTTGACAAAAGCACTAGCCTAGAGTAACAATGCCTTCATGCTTGCTTATTAAGCTGTTTTCGCTTTATATGTTGTCATAGTTATTTGATTTTGTTAATATATCATGTGCTTTACGTACAGTGAAATAATTGTGCGATTAAGTCCTAAGGATATCACTCGGCGAGACTTGTTATCACTTTTATCGGATGCATCACTTGACGAGGAGATTTGTTCTTAATTTTACTTTAATGGTGATGATGAGGTTTGTTCTTAATTTTACTTTAATGATGAAATTGTAGTTAATAAAACCAATTATAATTGTTCTTGTGTTTAGATTATTTGCATGATGAGTGATTACCTTACACAACGTGAGTCATGCAAAAGCCATGGGCAACCAATCAGTTGGTTCCTACCAACAAGATATACAGTTAGTAATCTGTTCTTGTCTTTTTTTTTCATCTTTTTTCTCATAATTAACTATGGTCATTTCAGTAGTATTTTATATGAATTTGATGTCATGAATATGTAGTAATTTGCTACAATTCCAAATGCACATTTAGATGGTTTCAAGGCTGCTTCCCAATATCGCAAACGTTATATGTATGACCTGCACCGATGCCATCAGGTAGCGTGTGTGTTTAGTTAAATGATTATTCGTTATGATCGATATTATGTATGGTAAAAGTGACCCTAAATTGTTCTTGAATAGATATTTATTCCCATGCATGATGGTGACCACCATTGGTTTATGTTGTTGGTTAAAATTAAAGACAAACATGCAGAGATCTAGGATCCACTACCGGATGCACGACGGACACGAGATCCAGAAATTCAAGTGAATAGTATTGTAAGTCTGACCAATTTTCGCTTAAAAAGATGAGTTTAGTTTTCTATGTATTGTGTTATTAATACATGTGATGTTGATTTCACTTGAAAATATTTACACTCATTGGACGCTATACTTCATGGCGTCGTGGATGCTACATATTCAGTAACTTGGAGTTTCTTGTCATTTGTAGTGACCCATGGGAAAGGAGTTCCTCGGCAACCTAATAGTTTTTATTGTGGAGTTTACGTCATCAAATTTATGGATACTCTTGGAATCATCGTCAACAAATCATATGTGGTATGCTGCTTATTCGCCTGATATGGTATCTTCATTGATGTTAATAATATTGTTGGGCCATTGACATGATGAAAGTGCATGATTATTTCGGCAGCATGACTCACAGAATGTTCGGGTGCAACTTGCGTTACAACTTTTGGACTCTCCATTCAACGAACAACGCGATCAATTATTGGCGTTGACTAATGCACACTACAGTAACGCTCCAACTTACATAAACAAATCGAAGTTGGTATCAACAATGAAGCCTCGTAATGTGTCCACCAGAAAATGTCATAAGAATAGTTACACAAAACGTCGTTTTAGGCGGAAGGGCTGAGATTGTTGTGAATATAGATTATGATAATCTTTTGTTGACTTCATACACAATTGTTAACTTTTACTAAAATTAGCTTCTAACTGGAGTTTTAAGAAGAGTCATGTAAATTGTTTTAATGATCCGAAGCCGTAGAGGGATTTATGGGGTTGTTTTGATTTTTTTCTTCATCAACCAGTTGTATTGATTAATACTTGCTCAAAGAAAGATAATTGTTGTAAATGTTGCTATTATCACCAAGTACGCAAAATATGTTATTACATTGCCATTGTTCACTTCTTACATGATAATATAACTCAATGATTTTCAAAAAGTTCGTTTTGCCCCTTTGGTTCAGATCCAAAAAGTGTTTCATTAGTGATCATCCACCATCCCATCCTCCAAGGATGTGTACCATCGTCAACTATCCATAATGTAAATCCGAGTTAGTTAAACAACCTAGGAAAGTTAGTCAAGCAAAATCATATATCATGGGAAATCACTTACAAGTTATTATGAGGCCACCAATTATATTATGTGCTTGCATCGGTTTCATAGTTTATACCAAATGTATTACTGTTGTCGCAATGGCCATCAATTACTTATGAGATGTCATGCCTCGACGAACAAGTTGTCTCGAGTATAAATGTTGGGGAACTTGGCGGGATTGATGCCATCGAAATAGTTGGTGTTAACACATTATAAGTACAAGTCGTTTGCTGATCGTTAGTCGATACACAACCTATACCGCCAACACTGTAGTGAAGGTTATTGGGCTGTATGTCCTTTGGCGGATATAGCAGGCAAGTCCATTTAGTATGGCCAGGTTGAAAACACTTATTGCATTTGCGATTTTTAGCCCCATCATGTTTAACGATTTTAGAGCAACCTTTACTGTTAACCTTAATCGGGTCTTTCAACTTCATACCCGATTGAAGTACACAATTCTTCGCCCGTTTAGTTGATTCATCATCACCAAGCATATGTAGCGTCAGCCGTTGAATCTCGTCGAATGCTATTATATAACTTTGTTCATTCTTTGCGGCAAAAAGACAAAGATTAATACATGTTGCTGAAAGTGAGCCAAACTACGCTGTTTCTAAGACTTCCTTATCGAGGTGTGATGCTGCAGCAATCATTTTCATCACTTTACTCACCTTCGCTGATTTAGTCTAGCAAGCAAGAATTAATGTTGATGGTATACGAACTAATTGCTCCAACTTCATGACATAAAATATATGCCTACATGGAATACCTGCAGATTCCATCATCTGGCGTGAACAAGTAATTGCAACTTCTTTGTTATAAAACACCACTATCTATTTTTGTTCTGGATGTTGAAATTTCGTCAAAGTATAGATGTGGGAATCAGTTGTCTTGGCCTACTCGAGCATAATCAACGTGGCTTCTTCGAGGATCTCCATCCGAACCCACTTTAATACATTCCTTGTATATATTTCAGATGCATGTTTTTCAATACTTTGCAGATGCGCGGTAAGAACAGGGGCTATGTGGTTTGTGTCAAACTCATCTTGGACTTCTTTGTGCCTTATGTAATACATTGTGCAATGGATTTATCTAATAAAATCATATAGTTTTAACTTCTGTGCAACAAACCGCCGCAAGTAAGAATTCAAGCTCTCACACCTTTGTGTGGTTCGCATTCCAGCAAAAAATGTACCTTTCAAATAAGCCTTTGTTTATTTTTCGCGCTTTGTATACATATTTTGCACCCAAGGATTTTATTTCAATCCCAACTCATAGACTACAGAGAACTATTGTCGTTCAAACTCCTCCATGGCATTGGATTCAACATTAACTGCCGAAACTTAGACGTGAACTCATATGTCTTTACATTTGCTTGTGCATTCCTCTCAAGATGCCAACTACAGAGTCGATAAACACATCCAGACATAACAGTTTTAATCGCTTTCGACATAACTTTATCACCGTCGGTTCTCGTGGGCTTTTTTTTTTCCATCGCAGACAAAAAAGTCTGTGGAAGCCATACATATGATTCAACAGTTTCATCAATCAGTATCGCAAATCAAAAAATGGTGGTTCTTTTGTGATGATTTACACCAATGACCAAAGGTTTGTTGTATGCATTTTTCTTGTACGTTGCATCAAATACTAAAACATCTTCAAATTGTTCATAGTCATACCGAGACAAGTTACGCAGTCTATTTTCCTCATCCAGTGTATACTCAAAGTACACTCCAACATCATAATCGGCCCTTGCAGATAAGTACGCAATGACATCTTCTGTACACTCCAACATCATAATCGGCCCTTGCAGATAAGTATGCAATGACATCTTTTGTATCGGTGTCAATAATTTGGGCATAGTGGCATGCGTATATTCTGTTCTGCATGTCTTTACCCATATACCCAACATGATAGAACCTTCTTGCTTGATCAGACTTGTAATTCATGAACTGACACACTTTCACCCTAACTTGTCGCAATGCCTTTGCATGAGCCAAATCAACATCGTTGACAACTCTCTGCGAACGAAGAAATTGTGTCTCGTGCAGTTCAACTAAGGGATGAGTGTGCTTAACAACTAATTTAGTTACCACGTACTTCCCTTTCAACTTATCGTAGTTCACTCGAAGTTCAACCTTGCATCCGTTACGACTAATGCCCCTCGGTTCCCTGACCTGTCTATTTTCTCCATCCATTTTTTTAGTCTGTATCCTTGTCTTGAGCAAACCCATCGCCAACTTGCTACTTCACCACTTTTACCGTCATGCCGGAGCTCATCTTTTCTCACAGAGAATCCAATGGACTTGGTATAATTTTTATGCCATACGTGGGCATCATTTACAGTATCAAAATATGATCCCACACCTACTGGAATGGGTTCACTTTTTGCAAGCACATTGTACGTTGTCTGAGTAAATGATCTTGTATCAGATATATCCCCAAAATAGTTATTGTTATCGCTAATTTGTTGGGTGACGTACCTGCACTTGCACAATTTTCCATCTCATTATCATTGAATATGTTATCTTCGGCTTCACTAGTTTCCTTTTTTGATGACTTGTTATCATTAACATGTAAAACCCATGTAGAAATACTTCCCACGTCCGAAGTTGTTGTCATAGTGTGTATTGATCATCCCCGAGCCTCCAAGTAAGAAAATGTACTAGTTTTTCCCTTTACTAAGAAGCTTAGTGGTTTCTAGGTTGGGTTTTTAAAGAATTTAATGTCACCATTAATGAAAGAATTGGTTGGTGCCTAGATTGGTGTACAAATAAATTAACATAGCTAGCTCTTTGGATTGAAAAAGGGCAGCCTCTGCGTGTGAAATGACGAGCCATTTTCAGTCCAGAGAGCATGTTTTTTTAAAAGGGCTAGTCGTTTCAGGAAGAGGTTAGCCGTTTGGGGTTGCATGCTCTCTGGACTAACAAAGGCTAGCCGTTTCACAGAAAAAGGCCAACCCTTTTCAATCCAGAGAGTATGTTTTTCGAAAAGGGCTAGCTATTTCAGGGAAGAGGCTAGCTATTTGGGGTTGCATGCTCTCTGGACTAATAAAGGCTAGCCGTTTCACGAGAAAAGGCCAGCCCTTTTCAGTCCAGAAAGCATGTTCCTATAAAGGGCTAGCCCTTTCACGGAAGAGGGTAGTCATTTGGAGATGCATGCTCTCTGGACTAAAAAAGGCTACCCTCTTTGACGGAAGAGGCCAACCATTTTCAGCCTAAAAAGCATGTTTCCCGTAAAAGGCTAGCCCTTTCACGGAAGAGGCTAGCCATTTGGAGATGCATGCCTTCTGAAATAAACTAATTGCTTGTTTTGGGTAGGGTTTTTTGGTCGAAAACGGCTAGCCATTTTTTTGAAAAAGCGTAGCCGTTTTCAGTCCAGAGTCCCTCACATTTGTAATGGCTATCCTCTTTTAAAAAAGAAAAATTATCAGCCATATACCCTTAAACGACACCCGTATCAAACGTGTGTAAACACTTTTCAAGTATATCACTCGTATATTCTAAGTTGACAAAACACTTATGCCGTCAACCATTTCATTAACTTCCGTTTGCAAGCGCTGACATCATAAGGGTAATCTAGTCTTTTAAGACTGACGAAACTTTGATTAAAAAAAACAACATGTAATCCCATTTACCGAGTAAAAAATGACATGTCATATGATATATATTGATAAAAATGACATGTCATCCCATTTATCGGATAATTGTTAATAATTGCTAAAAAAACTATTTTACAATTGAATCTACTCCTCCGAAATTTAACCTAAATTTTTGAAGATCTACTCCTCCAAGCTCCAACTGAAAAATTTTATGGTATAATATGTATAATTGTAAATAATATGTTGTTAATAATTTTTTATGGTATTATATGGATTTTTTATGGATAATTGTTAATAATATGTACCAGTAATAATTTATTTTTTTAATAAAAAAATGTATAGTTAATAACAAAATAAAAAAATCGTGTATTGAAAATTTACGTTATTTTTTGGGGTAAATATCTTTTTACCTCATTTTGAGTTTTGAAGGTAAAATAGTCAACTTGCCACAATTCTGTTAACTTTCTAACGGAAGTTAACGAAAGGGTAATTTTTAGGGACCTCCCCTGAGGTTTACCGTATTGACACATAAAGAGAATGTATTCATATAATTACAACTACCTCCCCTCCCATTAGTATTCGGTTACGTATGGCATCAGTATATGAGTGTAAATATGTAAAATTACCCTTTAAAATTCAAAAGAATTCAAAAGTGTAGCTTTGTGAGGATTGACGTCTGCGAAAATTGTAAGAGTTTACTCCATTAACTAGTGCTCTGCAATAACCAATGGACAAAAGTAAATAAAAATTTTCACGAAATGAATATTACACTTAGCCTTCTCTTTCATGTAAACAACACCCAACAACATCTTCATCTTTATGTAGCTGTGAAGGAGAGCTTCATTTGCCTGAAGGATTTGGTGCAAAAAAGAGGTAACGAGATGAGTTCTGGTGGTGGCCCAAGTGCACAACGAAGTGAGTATTGGTGACGAACGCCTTCAATCGCGACTAGAATTGGTGCGAAAAAGAGGTCATCCTCATTTATTACTATTTAAAGATATAAATCGGATGCAACAGATGCAATAGATGAGTGGGATGATTTTGTGTTAATAAAAATGAAAATGGGTTTTTCATTTCAATTTCCACCAACCCCTGAGACTTAAAAAAATAATAAAGAAAAAGAAATGGATTAAAAGCATGATGATGGTTCCGTGTTCATTCAATGGATTAAAAGCCCAGCTCAAAGAAAGATTAAAAGATCTTTGCATTCACATGTCACTGTAAATTTAAGGCCGTCTCTAATTTTACGAGTGACCACTTTGATGGAATTAATCCAACCGAAAAATTTGAGAGGATTTTTTATGAAATTTTAACCTCTAAATTACTACTCAACAGAGTTGCCCATTTATATATAGATTAAAGAGCATCCCCATCCCCTGTTAAGTGTTAATTAAGCTTGTTATAAGTTACTAATCAATCAAAATAATATCTAGCGAGTAAATGAACTTAGTTATGGATTTATAAGTGTTTCAACTCATGATCGAATAATCATCATCTGCAACAAACTTTCGAAAGGCATGTAAATGCCCAAGCATGTGTTAATGATAACTGCAGTTTAATAATTTGGTTGGGGTCAACTAAAGTTCATCTGCTAACATCCCTTATGATATATTAATTTTATATAAATATACATTTGTTTCTTATTATATAAATATATAATTCTAGTTACGATTTTGCTGTTATTTGCTTACCATGTGCTATTATTTATAACTTGCAGTCATGTTTACATGGAGATAGAGGTTGTGGTAGCTGGTGAAAAATTAATGTAGCGACAGTAATTCCAGAGCAACACACCTTAAATAAGTTGTGGCAAGATGTCAGAGATATTTGTTTTGATAAACCTATAAGGCATGCTAATGAAGTCAAAGTTGATGTCATGTTGACATGGGAGACAACTAATATGCATATGAAAACTGATTCTGACCTACAAAATGCATTTAAAAAGCTGAAGAAAATCAGTTGCTCATGGGCCACGTTTATTATTAGAATATAGTTTGATGCAGCACCTGTTTTGTTCGAGAAGAATGATAATGAAGAGACTCCACCTGACCAGTTCTCTGTTTCACAAGATACTGAGCTAGATTGGTTTGATTTAGCTGGGGTAGATGAATTTGCATTGTCGAATTTAAATGCTGAAGTCACTGCTAGTGCTGGATTTTCAAATTCTACTGTTGTAGTGCTTGAAAGTGATAAAGATAATGGCAATACAGCTGGCGAGTCTATTAGTGCCGGTTGTTGTGCAAATTTTAATGTACTCGCAAGCGTACGAATCTATTGTAGTATAGACTAATGGTGACGAGTGTCGATCCCACGAGGAGGTGGATTTTAATTATGTGTGTAGAATTAATTTTGTAAATGGGTTGTTGGATTTATGGTGGAAATGATTTAGAATATGCTAAGACTTAAATTAAAATGGCGAGAATAAATTCTAAAATTGGAATTGCAATTGAGAGAATAAATTGAAGAGAAAATCTATTAAATTGACGTACTTGGGTATCTGGATCCGTATCAACATGCATCATGGGCTAAATAATTCGTATTAATGCCAATTAAATCATGAGGGGGGAATCCACACCTCATGAACCACGCTCTAATTAATATGGTGCTAAGGGCTTATCGTGCCAAATAATAATAACCTTGTACCAGAGGGCCGGTGAAACCAAGGCGGTACTAGACAAGATTAGTATTATTTGTCGACGAGAAGTCAAAACATCCACAAAAACTAGAGGGGAAGAGAAAATAAATTTACCAAATAAAGCCCATGACACATGTTGAGACTTCACCTTCAACCCAAGCTTGAAAGAAAATTAGCCACTCATAATTGAACTAGGGGTAAAATGGAAATTTATTAAAATACGAAGAAAATACAAGATGGAGAGGGAATTACAGAAAACAAAGTCCAAAAATGGATTCAGAGATATCAAATTAGGGGGGAGAGGCCCCCTTTTTATAGATACATGGAGTAAATCATGGCCATCGGATTAAAAACAGTTTGGACGCTCAGGATTGCGCCACGTCATCAGTCAACAGTCCACGGTTTGACCACGCGGATGAACAGTAACACGGTTTGACCCGACTTTGAACAGTAACGCGGTTTGACCCGGATGAACAGTAATGCGATTTGGTTGAAAATAATCCTGTGTGATGCATGCACCGTACACGAGATTTTTCGTCCACTGATATGCTGCCACGTCACCATCAACAGTACATAAGAATTTTAGTCCAACAGGATCGTGACACCTCATCAGTCAATGCCACATCATCAGTCAATGCCACGTCATCATCCGTCTATGTGAACAGTGTCGTGAACAGTAACGTAGACAGTACCGTACACGTGAATAGTACCGTACATGTGAATAATGCCATTTTTCCTTTTATGCTCCTCCTAAGGTTTTTGACTGTCCTGAGTTCAAAAGTGATGTCCGTTTTGCCGTCTGATTTCTCCTTTATTGTGAAATGACTATAATGCCCCTAAAATACATAAAATACTTAATTAAAATAAAACACATGTAATTAAATCACAAGAAGGTTAAATACATAAAAGTAAGGGTTGTTAGTAAGACTTGAAATGTAAAATGACGGTTTTCTCCTTTATAAATATGCATTTTCTAACACTCAACACCGGTAGTAATATGAATGTTCCTGATCGAGAAAATAACATGGATGATTTGGAATCTGATGTGAGTGAAGACGAGTTTAAATTTGACTACGAAGATGAGTGGGATTCTGGATTGGATAGTTATGAATTTGGTGATAACAGTGGGCCATCTTCAGATAATGAAGATGAAAATGTTCAAGCTGCTGCCTGCAAGATATGAGGCAAATTCAGGTGGCTTTGAGTTCACCCCTGATGGTGGTAACATTGTGCTTAAAGTCGGCCAATTGTTCAAGACAATTGATGAGTTTCGAAATGTTGTCAAAGTGTTCGCAATAAAAAATCGTTTCAGACTTAGAAGGGTAAAGAATGAGAAAAGTAGAGTGACATTAAAGTGTTCAGCTCTAGGATGCACTTGGAGAATACACGCGAGCCCAAATTAGAACAAAAAATATTTTCAGATAAAAACTCATATGCCTAAACATCTCTGTGAAAGAAACAATGAGAACTATGAGGCAACTTCAACATGGATTGCAGCCACATTCTTACACTTGTTCAGAGGCAACACACAACTCCCTATTGACGTGTTGGGGTCATAATTGTTTAGAAATTATGGGATCAAATGCTGTAATCAAAGGCTATACAGAGCAAAGAACAAAGCCTTGGAGCTTCTTGGTCAAGACCACAAGGCTAGTTTTACTAAGCTATTCAGGTACATGCATGCAATCTTAGACTCAAATTCTGGTTTGACAATATCATTAGAAAAGGATTGGCTTGGTGGTGGGGTGAATCCTCACTTTAAAATTTTTTTGTGTTCTTTGATGCATGTAGAAGGGGTTTTTTGAAGGTTGTAGGCAGTTCGTAGATATAGATGGTTATCATTTAAAAGATCTATATAAAGAGGTGTTATTGTCAGCTGTAAGCATAAATGCTAATCATGGCATACATCCACTAGCCATGTGTGTGGTTGAAACTGAAAACACTGACTCTTGGGTTTATTTTATGGAGAAACTATATGATCAAATAGGTTGTAATGATGGTGAGGGTTTGTGCTTCATGAGCGACAGGCAAAAGGGTATATTAAATGCACTTAATATGGTTTTTCCTAGAGCTATGCGAAGGTACTGTTGTAGGCACATATACGCAAAATTTTAAGCTGAAATTTCCAGGAATCTTACTTAGAAAGGAATTTTGGGCAGCATGTGGAAACCAAGTAGAGCTCAACAACCATATGGCTGAAATTAATAGCATCAGCCCTGCTGCTCATAGGTGGCTGTTACAAATTCTTGTGACATGTTGGGCCAAACATTGCTTCCCCAATAAACCAAGTGCTCACATGTCACAAACAATATGACCGAGTCCTTCAATAATTGGATAGGTAGTGTCAGAGGCATGCCAATAGTAAGAATGTTGGAGGAGATTAGGAGGAAGATTATGATTCTTATACAAAAAAGACATGAGCTAGGCAAGACTTGGCATGATGAACTGCCGCCACTTGTTAGGAGGAGGTTAATAGATGCAAGGGTTGAATCTGATCATTATCTGTTATATTTGGGCACAATAATTCATTTGAAGTCATGGAAGATGTCTCTAGGAGGTGTGTTGTGGATTTAGGCAGCAAGCATTGTGATTGTGGGGAGTGGGTTGTTTCAGGCTTGCCTTGCAAGCATGCTATATGTTGCACTGATGCAATGAGATATAATGTGAATGAATATGTCCATCATCTCTTGAAAAAAAAGTACATTCATGAAGACCTATCAGTACCAGTTACATCCAGTGCTAGATGAAAGCAGATGGGCATTACTCTTGCATGATAACTTACTACCACGGACTGTGACAAAAGTTGCTGGCAGGCCCCAAACTAAAAGAAAAAAAGAGGATGGTGAAAGACAACCATTTAAGAGGAGTTCAAGTGTAAGATGTTCTAACTGTGATAAGCGGGGCCATAATGTAAGGAGTTGCAAATTTGTTATCAAAGGTGGAAAACACAAAAGATTTACGAAGAAGAAATTACATTAGGTTGTAATTACTTGCATCTATTATAATTTTTTCATTGCTGTCTTCAATCTTAGTATGTTTTGATTAAAAATTATTGTATAATCTAATTATTTATGTGTATAATCAAAGAGAGACAGGAGCTTGTGCTGGAGATGCTGCAGTAGCTAATGATGTTGTGAACACTCAGAATAGTGTCCATGAAAATGGTAAACGTTTCATGTATCATTTTTTTAAGTTAATATGTATGCACAAATTTAAATACACCAACAGTTTGTTTCTCTTATGCTATAATTTCAAATAATATATAACATTAATTTTTTTTTTTGGATTATTAAGGACAACTTACTCAAGAATGAGCACTGCCAAGTTAAAACATCCAGCAGCATTAGAAACACCATTTTGTAATTATGAAGTGAAGATATCAGGAGCCAAGTTAATCCCTTCTAACAAAATTTTTTGAGGGATTAGATGATACATCATCTTCAACTGTAAGCATTGATACGAAGAAGTTGTCGTATCATCTTTTTGTCACTCAGCGGTGATATAGGTTTGAGTTTTTGTACATTTTGTTGTTGTGCGGTACATAACACAACTGTTGATGACGCTATGTATGCTTTCTCTGTTTTGTTCCTGTCAAGTTATTACTGTAATAGATGACTTGCCACTACAAGTTTAAATACTGACTGCTGGTATTTGTATTGGCTGATAGGAATTCAGTCGTTAATGACATGTGACACTTTATTGTTGCTGAATGCATATGAATTTATAATTTATAGTCACAAGTAATGTTTATGTAGTTTTATTACTTAGTTCTTTATTGATTTTTGTTTATGTAGTTTCATTACTTAGTTAATGCTGTGGTTTCTTACTCTGTGTGTTTGTTGTGCTTAAGACTATCACTCGAAACAATAGAATTTGCTTTGTTTGTGCTTGATATTACAAAGTGAGACCTGCTGTATGTGTTTATTGTGGTTGATACTGTCAGTTTGAGAATGAATTTGTATTGCATTTTTACTTTTGCTCAGGGATTTACTGGTTGTCCTGTGTGATGGGAGTTGTTGTGTGTGCTTGATAGTGTTAGTTTTAACAAAAGCTTGTTATGTGCTTGAAACTATTATTATACTTTTGCTCAGGGATTTACTGGTTGTAATTCTATTTAAGGATTGATTTTTTGTGCTATTCACTTACTATGCTAAATACTATCAGTTTGTATAACATATTATTGTCACATGCATTATCTTTTTTATCAATTAATACATTACATAGAAAAACCACTATATTTTACACTTCATTGCATTATGCAAACATAGGATAGCTTAGGCATATTAGTTCTTAAGCATAATTAAATTCAGCACAAACATAACTAAGTTCAAGTACATCATCATCTTAGTTCTTAAGCATAATTAAATTCAGCACAAACATAACTAAGATCAAGTACATCATCATATTAGTTCTTAAGCATAATTAAATTCAACACAAACATAACTAAGTTCAAGTACATCATCATCTTTACAACAGCTTCACCAAATCCTGACCTTTGCAGCTTCTTCATAATAGTCTTCACTTCTTTCACATTTGATTCAATAGCATTTAGGGTATCATAATCCACAATAGCACTTAAATTCCCCTCAAACACAGCTCCATTGTTGAAATCATCCCTTGCTGGACCCACCATTTGAAGTATACGCATGTTGTTCTGTTCGGGCATATATAATAAAGCTTGTGAGGATTCTCATCCGATTCGGATATCATCACCTTGGCTCTCATACGACATCTACAGATTCAATTTGAAAACTTAATCAGCCTCCCATTAACAAAGTTCCTCCAAGCTGGCTCATAAATTGGTTGCGTATTTGATCGGTTGGATGTGTTTGAGCTTTCAGAATCCATGTGGTTGAGATAGTGTTTGATCTTGATTATGTTGAATGCTTCTGTTGGTGAGTTGGATGAATGCTTATATTGATAAATAAATGCTTTTGTCAATGAACTAAATGAATGATTCTAATGATGCTGATGATGAATGCTTCTATTGTCATGAACTGAATGCTTCCCTTGATGAGTTGATGAATGATGATGATGATGATGATGATGAGTGCTTCTGTTCAAGAGTTGAATGGATGATGACTTAAAATCGTAAGAAGAAGATGAAGATGAAGATGAAATTCTGCTATGGTCATTTGCTAACTTGCCCAGGCCTTTTATAGTTGCTGCTGCTACTCAAAATATTACTGTTTACTTACAACGGTAATAATGGCAGCTTTAATTTATTTTATTTTTTTAAATAATAAACAATGTAAATGAAATCACATAGATGAGTAATTTGATCTTTTTTAGCTTTTTTAATTCTAGTGTTAAATTTATTACCTATCGGTTCTCAAAGTCTTGTTTTATAACTTATAATTTTGGCGGGAAGGGTAATTTAGTAATTTCAATAGTCAACTAACAGTCAAACTAACCGAATACTAATGAAAGGGGAGGTGGTTGTAATTATGTGGATACATTTTCTCGTTAATATGGAAAATCTTAGGGGGGATCTCTAAAAATTATTCGTTAACGGAATAGTAGACGGCAGAAGTATTTTGAACGACAGAAGTATTTTGACAACTTAGGGTGCGTTTGGGATTGAGATTGGGCAGCTGTAGTTTAAAAGGTACAGCATTAAAGTGTTTGGTAAACACTAACTGCTGTAGCTTTTAAGCTATGTTGATATGATTTTTTACTTGTATAATATAAAATTTATTATATCTTTAATAATTTTATCAAAATTATTATTTAAAATTTATATTTACTATATATTATTAATTTTTATTTCATAATTACAACTTTTTTTTCACAACAGCTGTAGCTTAGAGCATCTCCAAAAGCCTCTATAAATTTTACTTTTCAAATACCTATTTACTTATCTATGTGGCAAATAGAAGGGTGAAAAAATATGATATTCTCCAAAAGACTCTTCAAATAGAAATAAGTTAATATTATTTTAATCATATAATTAATTTTTTAAAAGAAAAATCAATAGCAATTAAAGCAATTCTCTCTCTTTCTTAAATGAAAAATAATAAAATATAAATTAAAGAGGGAAAAATTAATTCTCTAAATTTAAAGAGAGAAAATTAATTCTTATTTAAATAATTTCAATTAAAATATTTTTTAAAATTTTAAATATTAACGTGACTCTTTAAATAAGTAATAAAATCTTATTTAAAAAATTTGTTAGTGATGCTCTTAAAAGCTACGTCACTTCAATCCAAAGGCACCCTTATAATATAAGGGTGATTCATTTAAAAAGTGTCATTAAAGGTATATTGCATATCATTTCCCTTAAAAAAATGGCTACCGTCTCCCTCACTCGAAGTTCATCACGCGACTACCTCTCTCGGTGGCCTTCCAAATTCACGACTTCTTCAGCCATTAACGAGAAAATATACAAGTGCTCATCATTTTCCTTTATTTACACATCTAAATTCCATTAACTAATTACTCTTTCACCCTATTTCACCAAAGAACCCAATTGAAAACCCTAGGTTCAGCCGAGGTTGTTTGTTTAAAATTGAGTCCTTGTTCACTTCTTATTGCTGAAATTACTCGCCCAAATTGATTTTAAACCCGTTTGCGTGCTATTTCATCGATTAGTCTTGACCTAAAACACAATAGTTGTTATTCAAATTAAGGCTTTGGTTTCCATAGCAAGTGGTGAAACTTCACGGCGGAAACAAGGAAAGCATGTGGGTAAGAAGAAACGGCAATGCCCCGCCGACAGCCCTGACGACATCCCTGACTTCAATTCAACCCACTTTCCAACTACTCCAATGGCAAACCGTTCTACGACCGATTCATGGGCCGCCCGGTATTATCCTCTTACTTTGTCAATATGGATTGTATGGATAGCCTTTCTATTTGCAATAAAAAGCTTAGGGAATTGCTTGATGGTGTGGGATGGTCTAATGCCTTGAATATTGCGGAGAATGCGTACCCTAATCTTATAAAGGTCTTTTACTCGAGCATGGATGCTTCCGCTGAAAAACAAAATTGAGTGATCACAAGTGTTGCTGACATTCCAATTGAATTTGATGTTGTTGTCCTAAATTCAATCTTAGAAACAAAAGATGAAGGGTTGGAATTATACTCAACTAGGAAGGAACTAAAATTCAAGAGATATGCCCATGTTAATGCTGTTAGGAACATCTGTAGGCGTTCTGATTTATTTGATGATGTATGCAATCTTCAATTTCCTGCCCAGTATTTGTGTTTGCAAGTTCGAATTCTGCACAGCATACTCCAGCATGTGGTCACTCCTAGGGGCGGGCATGCTCACCATGTGACGCGTCTGGATGTGGCATTATTAGATTGTATTTTACGGGGTCGCAAAGTAAATTTTGGTTATGTCATCCTTAGGCACATGCTTAGCATTCCTGCCATCAATAATTGGTCTTTTGCCTTTGGTGGATTTATTACTCGAATCCTTACACATTTTTGACTTCCAATTGATGAGCCCACATTTGACACCTCGAAGAAATTGGGGGATGAGCTTATTCTCAGTTTAGGGTTTGATTGCAAGAATGGAGAATGGGTTAAGGATAGTTTGATAAAAAACAGGTACACCCTCATTGCTCCTTCAGATCGACGAATGCTCAATGATGTTGTGCCTGTGGATCAACTGCCGGATTGCCGTACCTTTCAACGACCTCAACCTCCCCCTTCCGCTCCAGAGGAACATGCTCCAGCACCTAATGATGATCAGGTTCAACTGCTGTTGGGAGAGGTTCGCACGTTGTCCGAACAGCAAGCCCAATTTCAGCAGCATATACTGGACGAGCAGTGACGACTTGTTGAGGAGCAGCAGCTCATTTCTGACCACCACCAGCAGCTTGTCAAAGGCCAGCAAGCCATCCTTGATGCTCAGCGGCAGCTCTTCGAAGCTCTAAGGTTTCCTTTCCCACATCTACCAGCCCCCTAGTTGCTGTTGGTTAAGACTAGTGATGGTTACTGTTAATTTTGTTTGTTAGTTTTGGTTTGGCCTAACTTTTGAATATTGTTAAACTCAACATCAATGGTTTGTAGACTATGAAAAAAATTATATCGATTTTTCTATCTCTAAATTTCGAGTGTATTGCAAAGATGTGGCTTCATAATTTTATTGGTTGGAATTGGTGGTTTATTTGCTGGCGTTCGAGGTGCTGCTGCTGTTACGGCTGTTGCATAAGCAGCTGTTGGAATTGCAAAGATGTGGCTGCATATGCAGCAGCTGTTGCTGCTGCACAGACAGCATAAGTTGCTGCTGGCTGCTTATGCAGCAACTGTTGCTGCTGCATGCCTGTGCAGCATTGGCAGCACAAACAGCAACTGTTGCTGCTGCATGCCTCTGCAGTCTAGGCAGCAGCAGCCTGTGCAGCACAGGCAGCAACTGCTGCTGCTGCATAGTTGTGAATCTTGTGCCATATTGTTATAATATCCTTTTTCTTTTACCAATTTCATGGTTGATACTTAACTGGATCTTTTGAAGTAAATTTTTATGTAATAACATCAGATGGTTGTATCATTAATGACTTTGGAAGCTATGGGGCAAAATTGAGGATGTACAGTTTGTATCTGCAAAGTCTTATTGCCATTCTATTGAATTTGTTACATGCATTTCTTGTATGATATTTGACAGTCTTGTGTTATGAGGATTCCTGCAGTCAATTCCATGTAGCTGGAAATTATTAAAGTTTAAGTCCTTTGTTTTGTGAGAGCAGTTAAGCTTTTATGGATGAAGTTCTCTTTTTATCTCATGTGTTGTGCAAAAATGACTGGGAGAACATCGGGTACCTTTATCTTCACCGCTGTATAATTTTGAAATTGTGATACCATCTAAAGATGGCAAAGCTGATATAGGTTGTTATGGAACATTGTGTAATCCTATTCATAGTGGAATTTTGTGCGGATGGTGTAAGGCTAAAAGCTAAGGTTTTCTTGAAGATATTCAGAGTTGTTAATCTTTCGGGTGATTTTAATGGAAATGAGCAAAATAATCTTTGAGGATTCTATGGAAAGGATAATGGTTTTCTGTGAGACGAAGTTCATCTTTATTAGTGTCTGCTTCTAAATAGTTTTAGGATTCTTCTTCATTTAGGTTGGATGCTTTTTTATACAATATCAGGCTGGATGATAAAGATTGTCCTGAAGAGACATAAGCTCATCTCACTATTCTGGATCTTTTTATTAGTTAAAGTAGTAAAAGTTAAACTGTTTCCTATCAAGAAAACCAAAAAAAAAAAAAAAACAAGAGGGAGATTTTGATTCTCATTTTTGGCTTCTGTTCTGTTCATGGTAGTTTTTTAAATCATATCTTTTAAAAGGTAGACGGTGGACAAAGCCCAGATCAACATTTTAACCCCTATCTCCCCCAGGATTTGAAATTGGGTGGCCAGCTAAATAAAGCTACTTGAAAACCACTCAGTTAGGCCCCTAGGGCCATTCTTTTTGTGGTAATTGGTACTATCTTGTGTACATAAATGGCCTGTTTCTCTAATTGAGATTGTTTTGTTGTTTGAGTCAGATTCTTGCTTTTTAAATTCCTTATCTCACCTTGTGCTTTCCGGTGGGTGGTTGCTTCCTGGAAAACTAGCAAAGATGCTTTTGATTGATTGTGAGCAGAATGACTGTGGTTGCCCTTTGACTATATGAGGTACTCCTCATCTTCTGCCAGCACAATCTTTTGTGTTTTATAGATCACGATGAGGATGTAGATGAATTTCAGAAGAAAGAGAAACTTTTAATTAAATCTCAAGTGTTGGACAAATCCAACGGTTGAGATTGAAGGTCCTGACAAAAATTTCTATCAAGACGTCCCACTAGTAAAACCAATTTAGCTATATATATATATGGGGTATACATATGTATGTATGTATGTATATTATATGGTAATTTCTATTTTGACCTCATTTTATTATTATCATTCTTTTCATTGAAGCATTTATACACATTAGGTTTATTTATGCTTTTTGTTTTCTCTTGAGTATGCTTGTCCATCTGACTTGATCATGCATTGATGCTTGTATTATGAATTCTGTATTCTGATATGCAAATTATGCCTTGCAGTGCTGGACTTTACCAGGCAGCTTCTGGAGACAGGAGTAGAGAATGATTTAGTCCTTTCTTTAGTTGTTTTCTCCCTCCAGTATCTTCTAGTAAACCATGAGTATTGGAAATACAAGGTGAAGCATGTTCGTTGGAAAATAACATTAAAGGTGTGTTATTGTTTTAGTCAGCTGTTACATTACCAGGAGACTTTGATTTGGAAGATAGGCAGTACCTTCCCTGTAGGGTAAGTTTCTAATCGATTTAATCAAACTCCAGGAAATGTCCATGATATAGTTTGTAGGAGGTTTATGTCTATTTTGGAAGCTCTAGGGAAGGTATTTTCCTGTTTCTGGAAGCAGGGAAGTTTATTTTCTTATAATTAAGCCAAAAACTCAAGAGTTTGTTATGGTAAAAGGAGGCTTGCCTAATGAGGTATTTTGTGTATTGTTGAAATTCTCAAGCTGCTTAATGCTAGAGCCACTTCTGGGTTCAACTCTCATTTACTTGCCACTTCAGTTTATGCAAACATGTTGAAGGTTTGAGTGTAATTAGATTGATCACTCTAGAGCCATGATCTGGATTGGGAATGACGGTTTTACTAGGCCAGATAATAACCAGAGACTTAACTAAGCTACATCATATCAACAAATTTCAAACAAGGAGAACGACAGAACTTTATTTCGTAAACATCCGTAAATAATTTTGAAAGAGCAGAGAAATTGAACTTCTTTATGGGCATTGCTAAATGATTTAAATGCTTGAAAAAGAAATAGGTGTCTACCTATCAGCCTTAGCTTGCTTGCGTTGGAATCTCCCAATATATTAATTAAATCATAAAATGTTATGTTTTTGTTAATTGTTGAAAGATAATATTGTTATTTGGTTAACGCTTCTGGATGGGATGGTATGATCAGTTCAAAAGCTCAAATCTTTGTTTCTTTTATTGATGATTTTTTTTTCAATGCTAACTTAACAATGATATTGATATTCAGTTGATGCTTCTGGGCATAATGAAATCCTGAGTTTAAAAGTCCTAAGTCTGTGTTCTTTTTATTGATGATATTTGAATTTATTGTCCCTTGGTTTCTACTTTAGATTTGTCCACCATTGTAACATGTGACTAGAATGAGTTGTAAATTGCATGATGGTGCAAGTGAAAGCATAATAAAAATTAATTGACTCTTTTAGAAGTTAAAGAGTTTCAGTGAACAAATCCCTCTCATATTGACAAATAAATGCAACCATGCCTCCTGAATTTATCATTATATTTTATTGACGTTTTTGTGTCTGTCAGAGTTGAGGACCCTTTGGGTATCAGTCAGAATTAACTTCAAGGATATTACACTTCTTCTTCCTTTTTTTTCCTCCTTTTTTTTTCGTTTTTGGTTTTTTGGGGTGTTGTTTTTATTTTAATAAGAAGCAACAAATTATTCACAAGAAACAGACACACAAGAGGGTAGACCAAGTAGCCACAAAAAGAAAATCAATACCGCAAGAAAAACCAAAAAGAGCAACACTCATCTAACTCTGCTTAATTGCCATTTTTTCCTTTTTTTTTTCAAATGTTTAACGATCTATAATTGTCTTGCATGGCATTTGTTTCATAATTGCTTGTCAAAAGCATGGCTTTTGTTTGAAATTCCTGCATATTGTCTTCCTTCTGACCTCATATTCTGCTTTATCTCTTCTAATTTTCTGATTCTGCTCAAACGAATGCTGGAATATTTTCGTTGGAAATAAGTGCTGCAAAGGTGAAATTTTTTTTCATGTTTATTGTTTTAGGTACTTCAAGTGATCAAAACATGCATTATTTCAACCTTGGTCCCCGGGAAGTTGGGTGAGGTCATTCGGGGTACGCTACTCTGTGATTCTTTCATATTTTCCTCCTGATTCCGATGGATGTCTCCATCTCGGAGTCAATGCTGCTTTTCCTACTAACAGGATCACAATGTTAACAGAAACTTTATGTCATCCGCACTTTCGAACTGATGGAGATTGAAGGGCTGGAACTTGCTATAGGTTCTGCTTTGGATATTTTGTATACCATGCTTTCAAAATTTTCAAAGGTAAGCTTTGAATTTTCCTACGATTGTAATACTAGGGGCTTGCTACATAGTAAATGATGAAGTAACACATCATGTTATTGGTATGCTGGTAAATAGAGGTACTATTGTGTCTTTGTTATCTGCCTGTCTTTCAAGTTTTTATTACTGTTATCTTATGTCACAAGTTTGAGTAATCCCTGCGCAAGCTAACAGACGGCCTCTGTATCTCTTAAGTTCAATTGTTTTGTTTCTTTCCTTCAAGTTCATATCACTTCTTATTGCTTTCAAATATTTATTCACTGATTCTATGCATATGTGGTATATTCTGTCTAGTTCCACCCTAATTATATCTATGAAATTTATAACTCTCAATTTTACTTACAGGAAATATCTTCCATCCCTTCTGTCTTTCACCAAGCTGTGCTGTCACCTACAACAACACCAGTTCCTGTTTTTGCAGCTGTTACGTCCTTGATATCATATTTTCGCAATCCTGTATTGATTTTCTATCGATACTCATTTTTTGTTCTTTTCTTCCTATGCTTAAAGCTGTGAATATTGGATAATTGTATGATTATTGTGGAATATAATGGCATAGCTGTTTATAATTTAAGGGCCTAAGGTTTGGTTGGCACTTCTATGCGAGAATGCCTGTTGAACTTCCTCCATGTTTATAAATGCTTGTACAGGTAATTGTCTGTCAAGTGTCTGATGAGTTGCTTAGATTAAATTGAAGTCTCGAGTACTAAAGTCTGGGGAGAAACCCTTGCTTGGGGTTTCAGTTGAAAAACAAATGAGCTGTGAGATTTAGCTCTGACTTGTTCAATTTGACATTGAGGGAAAAAAATTAATTGCTATTCCCAACTTAAGTTGCTAGAATTGTTAATTTTTGGGCATTCCTGAACACAATTTATGTGTAACAAACTAAGGCTTTGCGGTTACCGCGTACTGCTGAATGTATTCCACTTCCTAAAGGCCTCGTGGCAAGGGGCTGGTCAGTACACAAATATTTTGGAGTCATTGAAGAGCCCCGGAAAGTTCTGGAAGCATCTGTCCAACTCATTTTCATTAATTACTAGCTGGCAGTCTCCTGTACTTGAAGGTATAACAGAAGTGGAGTCTCACAATTTGGCATACAAATATCAGTGGGCAAACACTAACTTACAGCCGGCTGTAAGTTACAGTACTCACAAAAATGTGTAAAAGTAAGAAATTATCAAAAAATTTATTATAACTTTAATGATTTTTTTATACAAAATTTATTATTTTTAGATGATTTATATATAAATACTACTTTATTAGTGTGATTATTAATATTCAACTAAACTAACAAAATGTACTCATGACATGTGGGAAATTGAAAATTATTAAATTTTTACATAAAACATATTAGATTATAAAGCATAAAATTACATGCCTACAAAAATAATGTGGTGCAAATATCTCCACCCTAATTTGTAATTTTATTTTTATTTTTTTGGTTTCCTTATAAAGATATTACCCTCCAACCACTTAAAAATATTGAAAGTGCTAATAGCTATCACGAGTTTCTAACACAATCTCAAAACCACATCAAGATTTAGCTTTACATATCAACCAACTACTTTTTCATTAACTCTATTAGCCATTATTAAATAGTTTAAGATCAAAAACTATTTTCTTCTTGAAGTCTTGTAAAATATTCTTTTACATTCTTAAATGAATCTAAGAGAAAAAAAAAAAAAGTATCTTTAACTTATATTCTTGTAGCTAAAGGAGTTATTAGTAGTTTATATAAAAGTAAAATTTAAGATGATTTTGAAATATTATTAGAAACTCGTACTGGATACTTGCACTTTTAATAGTTCTTGATATGATTGGCAGATAAATTTTATTTTTTAAAAAAGTTCAAGTGGATATTAACACATTTAAATGTGTATTTGGGATTGTGGTAATTTGTTTTTGTCCTAGAACACTGATATGTATATTATAAAAAAATTGTTAATAATTTGAAATCCATCTAGACTATATTAGATTTATTATAACATTAGGTAGATTTCTACCCTCACTTAATATGGGACAAATATCCAATTAATTCATCCATATTAGTCATGAAAGATATGATTATGTGATAATTCTTAACTCAAAACACGTCTAGAAAACATCTCTTAAAAGTGATTACGATACATCTAGTTGCATGAAAATGTCTTGAGTTGAATTTTTTTTTCTTTTGAATTTGTTATGATATACAAATATTACAAATGGGTCTACTGAGAATTTGAACTTACAATATAACTTAGAAGTCTATTAAATATAGTTCAGAAATTTGCACCTAATGGAGCTGAGACATCTACCTTCATACTTGGAAAAATATATTACTCCCATTAATATTTCGAGAAAGACATGTATTTATCTATCCAAAATTTTTCAAGAGAAACTACTTTTTAAGTCTTTGAAAATTCAAACTGGTGCCCTCAATTTTGGAGGGCACAGCCAAGCCATTACATCAAGACCATAATGGTCGGGTTGGTGAAATCAAGAGGACATGCAAAAGAGCGACAATACTAATTATTTGTCATTATCTAAGAGGTTGAACAGTATGAAGATCATTGTTGTTGCTATCAACAGCTAAACCCCAACCATGGAGAGAGAGGATGATCACCGAATAGGTCTTTCTATACAAATAGCTTTCATTTAAAGGATTTTAATTTGATCATTAGAAAGCACTGGTTATCACTTCACACTTTTCCCGATAAAACTAAATTCTGCACAATTTTCTCAATAAAACTGAACATGTGAGTTGTGGTGAGCGATGGTGTTGTCCACCATATCAGTTCTCTTCACTCAAATGCACAGAACTCAATGACACTTACTAATTATATACCTACTCAATTCGAATGGTGCTTAGATGGCGCAGTTATTAATTAAAGTTGCTCAAAATTAAAAGTTTCAAGTGCAAACTAGTAGAACGAACAAAAGGTTTTGGGAATAGTTTGATAACACTGTAAATTTTAAAATAATTATTGTTAGTTGTACTATAAAAATAATTAATTGTAAAAAAAAAACTAATTAAACGTTTAGTAAAGTTTATTTTCAAAAGTGACAGTCGTATGTGTTTGGTAAATCTTGTTATTAAATTATTGTAAGAATATACATAACTAAATTGGACATAATGTTAAATAAAATTCATTTAGATATTTATAAATATGTATGTAAAATATTTTTTAATGAGTACATATAATAATTGATAACTATAATAAATATTTTATATTATTAATTTTATTTTTTATTTCGTTATCTCGATATAATTGAAATAATAATAATCTTTTTAAAGTTAATGGTTTTATTTTTCTAGTTAGTAGGGATAATTTTAGATTTTTATATTATATTAAGTATAAAGTGATTCTCAAAATTAGATTTTAAAAAGCAATTCCTTCCATGCTTTTCAAATTTTATTGTAAGATGGGAAAATTTTGGTCAAAGTGATTTCTAAAAAATTTACCAAATACTAAAATTAGTTTTTAACTTTTCAAAATCACTTTTGAGACTTCTAAAAGCAATTTTAAACAAGCACTTAGTTAAGACTTATATTAAAGATTATACAATAGAGATTTTTTTTTTTTTAAAAAAAAGAAATTATTAAGTGATTATAAAGCCTTCCAAAGTACAAATTAAATGGGATGGATAATCTTCCATACCTAAAATGAATTTAAACACTGTAAAATAAATTTTACTAAAATATGTGTTGATTGGTTATTAAACCTCGAGATATGAGAAATTCACTTATACTATATATCTTGGAGACTATAAAATCATAATTTTAAGAAAAAATGGAGGTTGATTACTACTGGTACCGTACGTTTTTTGAGTTTATGTTACGGTCTAATAAAGTTTATTGATTTTATGTTACAACCCACTTATGTTTATAAATTTTGCATTGTGGCCTGTTGAGCAGGGATGACAATTCTATACATATCCGCTCGGTAACCGACCCATATAGTGCGATCTATTAAAAACCAAAATTCCATCAAGTGACTTAATGCTTGAAGTCATGTCAAGAGACTCGAACTTTATGGATTGGGATTATTAGATTAAATATGAAATTTGTAATTAACAACTTTGCTGGTACCCATGAGTTGCATAGTTTCAGAAAGAGATTTTGAAAAGACAAAAGAGGATAGCACAACACTTCATATACAGATAGAATTTCAAGATTTAGAAGAAACAAGTCCAAAATACACCATAAATTCATTACATATACAATACAAGTCCTCTCATTGAGGTATACTTATTTTATAATAAAATGTGAAAATACAGGCAAGCAGCACAGGCAGAAGATGAATTTACTCATCTTTATTTTAGGAAAAAGACATATTTATAGGTTTCCTTTAAACTTGAGATGATCCAAGTTGTAGCGACACAATGAAGTAAATCGCAAGAACCAAACACGAACATAGAAATATTATTCCAGATGATGCACATAAGAAGTGACTTGAATCTTCATCAGTATCTGAACATTCTGCATTCATAAAGTAGAGAACTTCAGCAGGAACTACAGAGAAGAGAATTAAATGCTCAGGTGTAGACCTCCGTATATTGTGAACTCGCCCTTTTACATCAATGCAAAGCAGGGCCGACTCAACCTTATTTGACGCCTTATGCAAATGATTTTAATTAGTTCTTCTTAAAATTTAGGAATATATATATTATTTATTGAAAGTCAATTCTTTAAACACTCTAAAATGTAAAATTATTAAATAAAATTCTATTCTACTATTGCTAATCCATGAAATTTTTATTCAGTTATAATATTTTCACTTATTATTTTTTTAATTTAAATTACATCTTTTTTACTACTTTTCTAGATTAAACTGATTTTTCTATTCTTCTATTTTCTAAAGTTTTTCGATATAGTTTTATTTCAAAATAGATAAAACAACACACACACAAAATAGTAGATGAATAAAAGAATATATTAAAAAGACATAAGAACAAATAAATAACATAACTAATTAAGAGAATAATAAAAAGATAAAATATGGAATTTGGGATGAAATCAGAAATTAACTTTATCTTTATTTTAATTGTTTGAAGATTTGAGTAATGACCAATATCCATAGAGAATAGAGAAAACTATTAGATTTTTCCTTTTTCTTCTTGAGTGGAAAGTAGAGGAAGCAGGATTTTTTTCCGTCTCTCTCTTTCTTTCTCTCAAACACTAAGAACATATCGTATCTTGATTGTTGGAGGAAAAATCTAATGGATAAGTAATAAAATGTGGGATTTTTATAGAGGTTTAAAATGAATATAAAACTTTTTAACTATAACATATTAATTCTAACAATGAAATAGAGAATTTGTAGGATTTAAACTATTAATTTATCAGTTTTATCGGAATTAAAACTACTAAAAACTATATTAAATAAACTACTAAATAAACTATATTAAATAAATTTGATAATTTATTTAGGAAAAGATAATTACAAAATAATAATAAAATAAATGAATAATAATGACTTTTAAATTTACTTTTCTTTTTTATACACAAAATAATCTTTTCATGGGATCTTCATGTAAACCGAGCTTTAGGCAATCGCCTAAATTACCTAGAAGTTGAGCCGCTATTGATGCAAAGGACCAATACTAACAGCAATAAAAGAAAAAAAAATTCCTATAGTTATTATTAACTATTCAAGGCCTTGTATATCAGTGCAAAAGGGCCACTTAGGGATGCAACACCGGACCTTTTGTCAAAGCATGATTTTTGTGATGTTATGCAATCTTTTCAAACATTCAAAAAATTTAGAAACTCAGGCTTTAATTTTCTCAAACTAAAACCTCCAATTGTCGAACAAAAAGGTGAGAAACTCAATAGGGTAATCATAAGAACAAGAAACCTCCACTGATTCAAAATTCCGCATAAATTCCAGAGCAAAACATGAAACTCATTCTGCAATTATTGATAGAACTATCTATGCATTTTTTGAAACAAGCAATGAGATCAAAGAAATGAAAGGAAAACTAATTACCTGGAACTTTATTAACTCTTCAAATTCATGAATACAAGACTTCTGACATAGATGGCTTCTCCAAAAGCTGAAAAAAGTATATAAGAGCTCAAAGCACAGAATAAGGAGGAAATGGAACGTTGATTATATAAACTGTGTAATGATAATGAGCCCAAAGGGCAACAAAAGGGGGGACATAAACGCCTTTTACACCTTTTTTGTTAAGCTAAATAAAAAGAAAGAAACAGGGGTATCAAAATTGCACCATGGAATTTGACAAACACATTTTAATTGAAAAACTTTGATATTTCCATGGAAGACAGGTTAGTGAGTGATCTGTACCTTTTCTTCATGTAATTGATGTATGATCTTGTTAATGTTACTATCGGAGCGCCATTCACCGTGCCCATAACCATAGCAAACACTTTCTGTCAGTGTTCTTAAGTCTCCTGCAGTGAAAATCTTCATCTTGGGACAGCCAATCACACATAGATATTCCAAAGATGGGAATCTGAAGGTGTAATTGCCAGAGCTAAAGCTTGTGAGACTATCTAAATGATGCAGATCCAACGACTTCAATTTGATGAAAACTATCTCTTCCTTTGCTGCTGCTGCATCTCCCTCACTTATTACCACTTGTGTCATTGCACTGCATCCATATATCGTCAAACTTTCAAGTTGCACTAGACTTTTTGCTCCGGAGGGTGTTACTAAGTTCATCAACTTCTGGCAACTGTCTACCTGCAGTTGCAGCAGTTCGGTGAGATTAGACTAATCAGATTTTGAGAATGGCAAAATGTCAATTAGACTAATAAGGTTTTGACAAAGTTGTACTTTTAGAATTTCAAGATTTTGAAGAATGGAATCCCCCATGTTGGAGTTTGGTATCCACAAGTACTCAAGATCATTAAGACAGATCAGCTCTAACTTCTTTATCAAGTGTACTTGTCCTCCATTTGAGAATAGCTCTTTGTATGCACAAAAAGACAGGTTGAGATTTTCCAGCCTGTGAAATTTCTCAAGCAAACCATTTGGAACACTAGCTGAGTCATCATCCCTGACCTCCATATCTTTAAGACTGCCAAAGAGGCGATCTTGTGGGAAATCACCCTGCAAAAGCATCATGATGTCCTTTACACTTAACCCCAGTTCCTCCAAATTGGGGAAGATCTGATCAACATCAACAAAATAAAAGCTTAAGTTAAATTCATCACTTCTCTCAAACAATTTTGAGTAAGCCAATCATATAAATTGATTTCATAATATATCATCAACGTATATATTGAGTCTGATCCATTCATAACAAGAGAGTCTATTCGGCAAAAAAGATATTGGTTTTAAAAAGAAACAATAAGAATGCATGAAAAACAGGTAAAGGATACATTACTAAAGTTGAACATTGTAATATTTCAAAGTAGAGATTCATTTGTTGATTCTAAATAAAAGTATTGAATTCATCCATTATTGATTTTTGTAATAATTGAAAGCAAATGTAGATGCAAAATATGCAACAAAGACACTCGGGGACAAGAATGTTAATTCCAGGTATCTATTAACAAATTAAAAATGGTCAAGGATCTAAGTACAAAACTTGTTTACAGGGAGTACTTAAGCGAGTCATTTCTAAAATTTTGGTTTGCGAATTTTTTTTTTAAAGCACAAGGACTCAACTGATCATAAAAGTTTAAAAAATGGTATCATACCTTTTCGAAGGAGAAGAATGGTTGCTTTGGGACATGAAGTTGATTGTTCTCATTACTATGGAAACTAAATGATTCTGAAGCGAAAGTGTTTAATTTGTCGCAGGAAAACACCTCCAACTTTTTTAGCTCTGGCCATTCCGAAGTATGCAACCCAGGGTATAAACATGTAAGTTCAGGTAGATGGCAGAGGCTAATATTTGTCACCCGCCGAAATGCAAAACAAGGGGTCTCTTGACCTGGCCCTTCCTCAGAAATAATCACCTCCAAACCTGCACAGTTGCGTATCTCCAGGTGCTGGAGTTGATCCAAGCTTTTGATCATAGAAGCATAAAACACGAATTTTAATTTCTGACAGCCCCACACTATCAATCGTGTTAGACATTGAAAGCAACAAGGAGTTTGATTGTCCCAAATACTTTTGACATTAATTTCACACAGCTCCAAAGCCTCTAAGTTGGGCAAAACAACCTTCAGATAAAGTTCTTGTCAGATATTCCAACATCATATGAGAAGCAGCATCTCAACAATTTTCTTCATCAATTGCAAATGCAGGTCAAAATCAACTTCCACTTGAGTGCCTAATCTAATTCATATTATGTAAAGATCTTAGTAAGTGTGTTGTCCTTTTACGTTTTTCCATCTTTTTTATGGAGGATTTATTTTCTACTTATATGCCAACAAAATGAGAATGCATGATAGAATAAAATGCTAGAGAACCAGAAATTAATATAGCTTACCTTCTCATTAAAAAGTGATGTCCAAGTATCAGGCATGTCTTCAACAATGATTTCGCTGTCCCCTGTACTAGCTGTTAATCCCTCTTGCGTCTCTCGTCGATTTGGTGACATGGAAGGTCCCCTCAGTTCACAGAAAAAGCTTTTAAGTTCTGGAAGATTTCCCAGACTCAAATACCTTATTTGAGCAAACTCTATCTTCTCATTTGCATTACTGTTGTCAGCTACATCAGGTTCTTCTCCACCAATTGCAAAAATCTCTTTCATCTTGTTGCATTTAATAACTGCAATCCTCTGAAGACTTGGAAGGCACTTAGTAGTAGAGAGCACAAAGATATTACTCAACTCATCACAATTTTCCACTTTTATGGTTCTAAGTTCAGCGAAAGACTCTGTGCTAAGTCGATCAACACATATCCTCTTCAAGTTAATCAAATTCTGAAGAGAAAGCAACTCCAAAAGAGGAAAGGCATCACAATCCACTATCTCCCTTGAGTCAACAATAAACAAGAGATCAGGATTATTTTGTACAAGAAGATGCTTTAGCTGTGAAAATCCCTGAGTGTCCAATTCAAAAAGAATATTCTTGACACCTTGGAACTTGTCCAAACACAAGTATTCAACTTTTCTGATGCCCTGCAATTTCCTCGAGCAAATAGTCTTACAATTAAGCTTCAATTTCAACATTCTTAAAGACTGATGATCAAGGATCAAAAAGTGTGACCGACTAATTCTAAACCAATCTTTACTGAGAATCACAGGAGGCTCGAACGATCTATCTCCTATTAATATTTTGAACCTTTCCAGCTCCCTGACAAAAAACCCTTCCGGTAAAGCATTATCATTTTCAACAGCTATTTCCAAAGTTGTCAGCCTAGGCAGAGGCATCAACTCATCAAGGCTAGCTTTACTTCTTTTACTACTGGATCCTTCATCCTCAACCTTCCATTCAACAAAGCAATTAGACATATACAGCTCTTCCAATCGAGTAAAGCTTGCTATGAGATTGGCTGCAATAACTTTTAGGTGGAAACAATTAGTCAAATCTAACAACCTTAGCTTAGTCAATTTACCTAGTTCTTCAGGGAATTCCACAATATCAGATCCGATTAAGCTAAGGATTTCCAGATTTTTCAACTCACCGATAATAGTTATGTCTCCCAGCGTGCCATGATCCAGACATAGTGTTCGAAGGTTTAACAGGAGATCAATTGAAGATGGCAATGAAAACAACTGCATGTTCGTCAAATCTACAACCTTGAGCTCTCTCATCCCTGTGAAAAAACTCCGAGGAATATTGACGTCAACAGAAGAATGCTTGGAAGACAAAAGTAAAAGTTCAAGTTGCGGACATTCTAAACCTTCAGGAAGTTCACCACCACTACTATCTATCCAAGAGATTGCATAGTATTTTTTCAGTGCATCCTTATCCGGCCATTCCCACACATCACCATTTCTAACCAAAAATTCGTTCTGTTCACCACATGCAATTAAAATGGCAACGTCGTGGACAACATCATGCATAGAAAACTCTCTACAGCTATAGCCCTCAAGCAACAAACAAGAGTCTTTAAGTTCATGCACCAGTGTATATAATGTGTTTCGTGCATCTTCCATGTTGATTCCTCGAAAAATGCCCAACCCTATGCAGTATTTGAACAAGTCTGAAGCAAAAAATGACTTGGGCATTAGACTGCAGAGCTGAAAAATTTTCTTAAGTTGCTCACCTTTTAAGGCATCATAACTCAGCTTGATAGCTGTGTATGCCTTCCCTAGCTCTCTATGAAAGTTATTCTCCGTAGGCATTCGGAGCTCGTGCAGGGCATTCTTCCAACATTCAGACTCAGTCTTATTTCTCAAAGCCTTTGCTATGGGTTCTAAGGCAATCGGCAAACCTCCACATTGCTTGACTATCTGTGTTGCTGTAGATTTCATCCTACGAATTAGACCATCATTGCCTAGCTTCACCTCAAACAATCTCCAAGCTTCTTCTTCATTTAAAATGTCCATCCGGACGTCAGCTTCAGAGCCCATTCTTGAAAGTAAATCACGACCTCGTGTTGTCAGCAATACTTTGCATCCTTTGTGTTCATCTCCAAAAGGAATTCCAACATCCTTCAAATGAAGCTCTGTCCACACATTATCTAAAATTACAAGTATCTTCCTACTCTTCTTCAATTGTGCATACAGCATACTTGCTCTAGCGTGTTCAGTTTCCTTGTCTAGTGTCAGCCCTATTTGCTCTGCAATTTCCATTTGAATCTTTTTCACATCTGGAGTTCGGGAAACCTCTGAAAAGACCATCTGATCAAAGCGCTTGTCCTCTTCAGCTTCCTCCGCTAGCCGTGCCACCTCCTCCACTAGTGTGGTCTTCCCAACGCCAGGCATCCCATACACCCCAATGATGCTGATTTTATCATCATATAATGCATTTTGTATGGCCTTCAAAGCAGGAATTCTTGATTCAAAGGCCACATAATCTTTGTCACGCTTAATCTTAAGCCAGAGGTAACGGTAATTAGGCCGGTAGGAAACTTCATGAAATCTCGTAGCCGCTTCCAAAAATTTACCAATGGCCTTCCCCTCTCTGGCTGCTTTCTTGCTAAGCTTATAACGGGTAAACAAACGCTTGAGACATGGCAGGTTATCTGCTGTCGCTTCATTTTCAAGGATGTTGGTTGAACTTTCCAGCAAGTTGGCAACCTTCTCCTGCCACTTCTGAACTTTCTCTTCAATCTTTTTTCCTTTGCATTTGTCGTCATTAACTCTGTTTTCAATGCTACTACTTTCATTCTTCAGGTCTACCATCGATTCCTTGAGTTTCTTAATGTTGTCATTGTAGTTAGGCAAGTAACCAAGTTGCTTTTTTAATGGAGCCAAGAATCTTACAACCTCTGGAACGAAAGGAATGATGATTTCTGCCATGGATTTTGAAGTGAACCAAACAGAACAGAGACAACAACAAACAAACAAAGAGATGCGCCAAGTGTGTTGTTAAGATCAAAAAAGTTGAAACACGAAAAACGGTTTCTTGATGCAACGAAAATGTAAAGAAAAACAGCAGTAACGACCACAAAAAAAAACAGAATCAAATCGTGTTTGAAATCAAAACTCAAAAGGATGAAAATAAGAAAAAGGGTTTCTTCGGTCTAAAGAGTTGACAGAATCGGATGTCAAAATTAAGAGACTTCAAAGTAGTAGTAGCAGGGTCTCTGATGTAGCTCAGAAAACAAAATATTTTCAAGCAAGTCATCTGAGTCATCAGCATTTTCGTCTTTGCTGTTGACTCAGACGCATTTTTGTCTTAGTCAGCTTTTTTTATTTTTTTAAGTCATCTAAGTCGACAGCGAAAACCAAGTTAAACAGTAATAATATATTAACCCAAGAAAATAATTGTAAAATTCAGGGGTGGGCATTATGGTTTTTGGTTGGGTTTCTACGGTTTTTGGTTGGGGTTGCAATTCATTTAGGTTTAAGATTTCAACCCAAACGCTTTGAAAAATTATTTCAGTTGAGTTCAATTCTGGTTCAGGTTCACAGCTTGGTTCAAGTACAGGTTGTTAATTTGAGTTTAAATACGGTTTGAGTTACTAATTCAGGTCAGGTCACTAATTCGAGTTAAACAGACTTAAAGCAATGATTATGAAGTAACAAGTTAATCATAACAGCAAATGATGCAAAATTGCTAATTGCAAATAATGAAATATTCAGCAAGATTTAACTAATCACAACAGTTAATCATGACGGCAACCATTTAACTCATCACAACAGTAAATGATAACCGTACAATGATGATTGTTCTTAATGTATAGATCCGATCGCAATTTCGAATATGAAATTCATCGGGATTAATAGGAAATAATACTTTGAATTATAGAATTATAATGAAATATACGAACAACCAACATTTATCGAATTTGTAACAGAACTACATCCGAATGGTAATGTCAGCTAAAGATTGATATTTTCAGGAACAATTCGTAAGAGATAGACTTCCTACCTCAAAATGTATTTGGTGAAATAAGCTCTCACAACCAAATAAAATGACACAGAAAAAAAAATAGAGGAAAAAATAAAAATTTATCCATCCTTCTGAGCTGAACACTTGATACTCAATTTCAGCTTAGTCAAGGTTGACCTATTCGATGATTCTTATGTTTGGTGGATAAAGTTGGGGAGCACGATTAGACGCTTCTTCACACAATTGCTCCCCTCGTCATTAAGGCAAAGCTTACATTACATTGGATGTACGGTACAGTTAAAATTTTTGAAACCCTTAGAAAAGTTAATAATTATAAAAAAGTCAATACATTTTGAAGTTCTATTTTAAACCCCAGGCTGCCTATAAAAATCTTATACCACCTATATTTTAGTGTTAGTGAATTATTAATATTTAACTATTTTTTCTTTTTAATTTATTAATCACTAATTATATTAATAGAAGATTTGCCTTATAGGTTTGTGCCTCTTTTTCTTCTTTTATCAAGTTTTTTAATTGGTTTTTCATCTAGCATAGAAGATTTGATTTTGATCGCATTTGGTCTCATCATACCAACTAATGGCTGTTAGAGATATTAAACATATTTTCACAAACACCAAAAGAAAGGCAAAGAGAGCATACCTTAAAGGGAAATTATCATTGCACCACTTTTATTTTGTCTTATTTTCATCCAACCACTACAAAATTCTAATATGTACTTTGCACCACCTTTATTTTCACATTTGTATCAACTAGCCACTTTTGTATTAACAATATTAAATAATTATAATAAAATAACAATTTTACACCTAAATAAATTAAAAGACCATTTTATTTTATAAAAACTTTAAAAATAAAAAAAATAATGATAAAATATTTCTAAATTTAATAACAATATTTCCCAAAATTATCATTTTTATTTTTAATAAAAATTATTTTAAAATTATAATTATAAAAATAATTGCAAAATTTTGGGATTTAATAAAAATTCCCTAAATTATTAAAATTTTAGGATTTATTTTTTTAAGAAAAAAATTCAGTTATTTTAATAAAATTTTACAAAATTATAAATTTTTAATAAATAAATTCATTTATTTTTATTAAAAATTATTTACCAAGTAATTAATAAGTTCTTTATTCAAGCCTAGCAACAATCATACATCTAAAGGCTTGGGTGCATACACAGTACCAGATCCGGTTCCCGGAAATGGTGCTCTGAAGGAATGGAGGGAGAAAAGAAGATTTACAACTGAGGATCGAGATTTGGTCTCTTTGCCTCAGAGGAATGTACAATTTTTATGGCTGATCTGATACAGATCAGTCTGCTATGCATGCATAAAATTAAAATGCGTTAAAATAAATTGCGGAAATTTAAAGTACAGAAATTTAAACATACATGAAAGCTTTAAATAAAATTTACAAATGCTTTAATGCTTTGAAGTGATACTGGAAAATGGAATGCTTACATTGATTCTTTTTCTTTGTAGAAAGAAAAGGGAAATTAATTCTCAGACAATGAACTAACCCGAAGGAAAATTTCCTTAGTGTCTTTGAATTTCAGATTCCCAGGGAGATATCTAGAGAGAAGGAAGAGAAGAAAGAAGAGAGAGAGAAGCTCTAAAATTAGAAATGAAAAACCTGAGGAGTCTAAGTTTTCCTCCGGGTTTTATACAAATTTTGTAAACTGTTCACTGTAGCGGAGCTTTGAGTGCACAGTAATTGTTGGAACTCTCCACTGTAGGTTGTAAAAGGGCTGTATAATACAGTAGGCTTTAGAGTAGAATACGGGTGAAGAGACATGTGCGCTCTTACTTGTGTCCAGGGTGTTGAGTGTTAGAAAATGCATATTTATAAAGGAGAAAACCGTCATTTTACATTTCAAGTCTTACTAACAACCCTTACTTTTATGTATTTAACATTCTTATGATTTAATTACGTGTGTTTTATTTTAATTAAGTAATTTATGTATTTTAGGGGCATTATAGTCATTTCACAATAAAGGAGAGATTAGACGGCAAAACGGACATCACTTTTGAACTCAGGACGGTCGAAAACCTTAGGAGGAGCATAAAAGGAAAAATGGCACTATTCACATGTACGGTACTATTCACGTGTACGATACTGTATACGTTACTGTTCACGACACTGTTCACATAGACGGATGATGACGTGGCATTGACTGATGATGTGGCATTGACTGATGAGGTGTCACGATCCTGTTGGACTAAAATTCTTATGTACTGTTGATGGTGACGTGGCAGCATATCAGTGAACGAAAAATCTTGCGTACGGTGCATGCATCACACAGGATTATTTTCAACCAAACCGCGTTACTGTTCATCCGGGTGAAACCGCGTTACTGTTCAAAGTCGGGTCAAACCGTGTTACTGTTCATCCGCGTGGTCAAACCGTGGACTGTTGACTGATGACGTGGCGCAATCCTGAGCGTCCAAACTATTTTTAATCCGATGGCCATGATTTACTCCATGTATCTATAAAAAGGGGGCCTCCCCCCCCTAATTTGATATCTCTGAATCCATTTTTGGGATCCATTTTCTGTAATTCCCTCTCCATCTTGTATTTTCTTCGTATTTTAATAAATTACCATTTTGCCCCTAGTTCAACTATGAGTGGCTAATTTTCTTTCAAGCTTGGGTTGAAGGTGAAGTCTCAACATGTGTCATGGGCTTAATTTGGTAAATTTACTTTCTCTTCCCCTCTAGTTTTTGTGGATGTTTTGACTTCTCGTCGACAAATAATACTAATCTTGTCTAGTACCGCCTTGGTTACACCGGCTCTCTAGTATAAGGTTATTATTATTTGGCACGATAAGCCCTTAGCACCATATTGATTAGAGCGTGGTTCATGAGGTGTGGATTCCCCCCTCATGATTTAATTGGCATTAATACGGATTATTTAGCCCATGATGCATGTTGATACGGATCCAGATACCCAAGTACGTCATTTCAATAGAATTATCTTCAATTTATTCTCGCCATTGCAATTCCAATTTTAGAATTTATTCTCGCCATTTTAATTTAAGTTTTAGCATATACCAAATCATTTCCACCATAAATCCAACAACCCATTTACAAAATTAATTCTACACAATTAAAATCCACCTCCTCGTGGGATCGACACTCGTCACCATAGATCTATACTACAATAGATTCGTGCGCTTGCGAGTACATTAAAATTTGCACAACACAGGGGACCACCCTAAAAGAACAAAAATAAATGGAAAATACATAGTGAATATTTACTCTTTTTTTTCTTTTCTTTTTTTTTACATGAAAGCTTTAATGCTTTAAAGGAGAAAAAATGTTGAAGTAGTCGTCTTCGTTTTCATCTCCTAGGGAAATAAAAGGTTCTTCATCTCCAGAGGTACTTGAAGAAGAACTTGCAACATAAGTTTCGGATCTTGTGGCGAGAAGCTGCTGCATAACCTTGAAGTATTCTTCTTCAGTTTTGGCACAGGCCAGGAGAGATTGGGCTTTGAATTTTTGGGTCAAAAATGTTTGTTGGGCTTTAGAGTTTTTTATGGTGGGTTGGAGAAAACCTTTGGCAGAGAGCCAATTTTGAACTAAGGCTTCAGTCAATTTTGACTGTTCATCGAACTTTGACCACCATTTTACTTTAAATGATCTTTGTATTATAAGCTGGGTTTCTTGGGTATGATAACGGAGATTCCACATCCATACCCATAGGAGGAAGAAATTTGTACAAAAACAGAGAAAGGGAGGAAACCTTTTCTTGGATTCAGAGGGAGTATAATGGGCTTTGAATAAATTTAGACAGTTGATGGCATTTGGTGTCAGGATATCGGGGATAGGGCCAAAATGAGTCCACCAATGATTAAACCAGTTGGGAAGGCTTTGGACGGTTATTTTTGGATTGAAGAAAAATAACCATGAATGGGTCTTTTTAGGGTTTTGTAAGAAAAATGTATTATACCAGGCTTGTTGATAATCCCAGTAGGAGAAAGTCAAACAATGTGGTAAACGCATTTGGAAATTGGAGGAAAATCTTTTTTGATTATGGAGTAGGTCACCCCATTGTTTTGGGCTCAAAACTTTTAATATGGTGGCTGTGGAATAAGCCGGTTCAGAATGAGAGTCACTGAGATAAAAATGTTTAAATTTAACTGATTCAGTGGCTTCCAAAATGCTTTGATAATAAGGCTGGGGTTTTGTTAAATCCCATGGTTTGAAAAACCAGCCTTTAGGGAAAACTTTGCAAGAGTTTGAAATGGATCAGAATGGTAAAACCCATCTTCTATGGTTAAAATGTTTTGGAAATAGGTGTTATCAAACCAAGCCGAAGTTTTTTTTGAAGGAGTTGGCTGGGAAAGTATAATCTGAGAAGATGAACTTTCACCAGATAAAACAATATTTTGACTTTGGGAAAGAGGTTTTGTAATTTCTTTCTCGGGCATTTGAGAAAGGGCTTTAGATTTTGAAATGCCTTGTAAGGCAAGCATAAGCTCAGAGGATTTTGAAATGGATTTCATCCACTCTTTTACTTGTTCTTCAGAGGAGGTCGCTTTGTATTGGGTTTCTAGGTTTTCTTCGACCATTTCAATCCAGGATTTAATGGGCATGGCAGAAGAAAGTAGCTTTTCTTTAGAGGGAGTAGATTGAGGTTCAATGGGGGTCTTTGTAGGTTCGGTATCTTTCAGAACAACTTTACCTTTGTCTCTTCTCTTTGGCGGTATTATCTGTTTTGCAAAAATTCTCTGGTTAGAAAATCAGGAATAGAATTTGTATTACCTTTAATAAATTCAATATCAAAATCAAAAACACTTAAAATAGCTTGCCATCATGCAAAAATTTATTTTGATGCAATGTTTTGAACATCTTTTTCTAAAACATGTTTTGCAGCTTTGCAATCAATTCTAAATAAGAATTTTTGATTTAACAAATCACTTTGGAATTTAGAAATGTATAAAATAATTGAAAGAATTTCTTTTTTTATAGTAGAATAATTTTTCTGGCATTCATTCCAATGTGCAAAAATATATTGTACTATCTGTTCTTTATCATTTTCTTTTTGTTTCAATATGCCTCCATAACCTAAATCAGATGCATCAGTTTCCACAATTTTAGGTAATGCAGGATTAGCAAGAAATAAACAAGGAATGCTTTTCACATAGTGCTTTATTAATTTAATAGCTTTAGTATGTTCATCAGTCCAAGCAACAGGATTCTTTTTTAACCGATCATGCAATGGTTTAGATAACCTATTAATATTTGGACAAAAATCAAGAACATAGTTTAAACTACCAAGAAATCTCTGCAATTGAGTTTTATCGAGAATTTTATTAGGAAATTTATCAGCAAAAGCAAGAGATCTTTCAATAGGGGTGATGGTTCATTTGGAAATATAATGACCAAGGAATCGGACTTTTGTTTAAAACAAAGAAACTTTGGAACTAAAGATTGCTAATCCCGCCTTTCGGGTAGCAAAGTAAAAAGTCTTTAAATGTTTAAATGCTGATCGATGGTTTAAGAGAAAATCAAAACGTCATCGATATAAACAATGCAAAAATTAGAATAAGGGTTGTAAATATCATTCATGATTCTTTGGAATTCGGAAGGTGCATTTTTTAGGCCAAATGACATGACAGTCTACTCATACTGTCCAAAAGGAACAGTAAATGCGGTTTTATAACGGTCATTTGGATGAATTTGAATTTGCCAAAAACCTGATTTCATGTCAAATTTTGAAAATATGAAAGCAGAATGTAGTTTTTGAAGCAAATCATTTTTATTATGTATAGGATACCTAATCCATTTCAATGTTTTATTAAGGGGTTTGTAATTTATAACCAGTCTAGGGGTGCCTCTTTCAATTTCAGAATTTTTATTAACATAAAAAGCGGCACAAGACCAAGGGGATCTAGATTTTACAATGAGTCCTTTCAACTCCAAATCTTTGATCTCAATTTTACAATGTTGTTCCAATTCCATGTTCATCTGAATTGGACGGGCTTTAGTAGGAATTTGTCTTTCATCGAAAGAATTTTCGTAAGGCAAATCTACCAAGTGTTGTTTTCTATTCCAAAAAGCAGAAGGTAGATCGGCACAAATTTCCTTTTCAATGAGAGTTTTGAAATCATAAATTTTTGTTTTTATGAAATCACTTTGTAATTGGCTTTCAATCTTTTTAAAACTCAAATCCTTTTGCAAAAACATTAAATCATTTTGCTTTGATCTGAGGAGATTGTTGATTTGGTTTTTGTAAACAGAACAGGCGTTAACAGTATTCAAATTCCTTGTTTTTGGTTTTTCAATAAATGGGAAAATAAACTTTTGGGTTTTTGCTTTGAAGGATATACTATCATAATTGACAGTATATGGAGTAATAAGATTTATAAAAGGGGTTCCCAAAATGACAGCATGGTGTATGTCATTTGTAAGAACAAAAGAAGTTTTAAAATCAAAGCCATCGTTGTGAATAGAAGCTTCTACTTTAGAATTGACTTTGAGTTTTGAATTGTTGGCGGCAGAAAGTCTTTCTTTTGTTTTTTCATGAAATCTTTTGGGGGACAATGTCCTCTCTAATACAATTTAAATCGGCACCAGTGTCAAAAAGGGCAATGGCGTCAATTGCAAAGTCTTTAGAAAAAATTAAAGTGATTTTAATCAAATATTTTCTTATAGTGATCTGCTTTAAACAAATAGAAAATCATTGGGTACAGACTCAATGTTCTCTACGTTTTGGTCGTCATCATTATCAGGATTAGATTCATTATCAGAATTGTCCTGTAACTGTTTCTGTAAAAGAAGTTGGATAATTTCATAATCAATTTTTTGCTTTTCTTTCAAATCTTTAATCTCGCTTTTGATTTTTTTTATTTCTTTTTTAAGATCTTGGATAGTAATAGTTATCTTTTTGGTTTTCTTTTTATCCAAAATCTCAGTAAGATCATAAGAACTTTTTTTAACAATAGGAACTTCGGAAGTCTCAGCCTTATTAAAATCCAAGGTTTTCAAAAGTTTATCAAGATATTCTTTTTGAAGACTCGGATCAGAAATATGCTTTACCAGTTCAAGAAAAGTCTCTTGGTCTTTTGTCAAAACATTGATTTTCTTTAAATAAGACTCTGTTTCAAAATCACTACTGCTATATGCAGAGGTATCTGAATCAATAAGCTCATCGACCTGAAAAGGGTCACTATCTCCCGACATGGAAGACTCAGAGTCAGAGGACTCTATAAGAAGAGAGGCAACTTTGGAGAGGGTTTCTTCATCAAGGCCAAGTTCATGAAGCTTTCGGTTCATTCTGCAATACTTTGCAGTATGGCCTTTTATACCACACTTGTGGCATATGGCTTCTTTGTAGTTAAAAGGGGTTTTGTATTTAGGCTTAAATTCCTTCTTTTTAGAGAAGTTGGGCTTCTTATAAGGCCTCAAGGGTTTATAAGAAGATTCTCTATATTTCTGGAATGGCTTCTTATGGCTTTTGGACCTGTAATGTTTCTTGTGAGGTCTAGAAGAACACTCACCATTACAATCCTTGGAGATGGAAGTTTTAAAAGGGTCATAATTGAATTGTTTACATAAACTACCTAATTCTTGCTTAGATCTCCTAAGCTCCCATTTAAGTCGTTTCTGTAATTTCAAGTCTTGACAAATCTTTAAACCTATCTTGTTGACAAAACTGACTAACTCACCATAGGTAAGTTCGTCATAAGGAATGCGGTTATCGTAAAGAGCTTTTATGGAATTCCTAACTTTTTCACCTAAAAGAGTAGGTAAGCCAGCAAGGAATTTCTCTTTCCAAGTTATATGATTTGTATCATCCCTGAGAAAGAGTCTGGTGAAAAAGGAGGTTTTGTAGCTTTGGAATTCACTAAGTTTTCTACATCTTAAATTATATAGTAACTCAGCGTTCTTATCTCTAATGTGAGATGGATCACCTATGAAGTGGAGAGAAATAGTCAAAATCAGGGTAGCAACAGCATCCTGAATCAGATTATTGATTTCATCAAGAATGGGGACTCCACTTTCATCAATTTGGATGGCATTATGAATATCTAATTGTTGCTATTGAGTGAGAAGGTGATCCCACCAACCTTTAAGTTGACCCGTGAAACCAATAATAAGGATTTCTGCAATGGCTTTGTCAGAAGTTCCTGATTAGGTTTTATAAGCATTAGCTGCCATGGTCATCTGTTGCAACAATCCTAAGACGTTGTATTCAGACATTCCATCTAAATTCCACTCATAGACAGAGGATGCATTATAGCGGGACTGATTTAATGCACTAGGCCTGTTGTTTATGGTTAAATCAGGTGGAGACTTGAGAGTGGAAAGGGCTAATTCCCAATGAATTTTATTGGCTTTAGGAATGGGCTCTTCTCGGAAGGCTTCTATATCAGAAGAGGCTATAGACATTTGGTCATGTTCTAATACTCCAATCTTGCTAGATTGAGGAGTATCAGGGGCTATTTGAACTTTGCTAGATGACGAAGAAGCAGCTTCTATCCTATCTAGTTGTTCTCTAATGGCTTTAGCAAAATCTGATTTTGACTCTTGGACAAGCTTTTGACTAGTTTTCAAAACCTGGAATGGTTTGAAAATAGGTTCTTTAAGCTTCTTGTCAGAATCCGATTTTGAAGGAACAGGAGAAACGGAAGAAACAATTATGGTTGACTTTTGGAATTGGTTTTCTATCCTAGTCAACTGTTTTCCGATTGTATTTAAGTTAGTATTACAGAAATTATTCTGTTGGATAATACTACTTAAATTTGTCTCTGAATCATTTGGTTTAGGGATTTTGTAAGGTGAAGCTCTAATCTCAACAGAAGGTTCACCATGATTTATGGTTATACTCCTAAGAGGTGGATGCTCAGACTCGATGGACCTATTACTATCAGTAAGACTCCATTCAGGGATTTTCTTCCTAACAGTAATAGGGTTTGACTCTTTGAAGGGATAAGAGATGTTGTTCTCAGAAGAATATATTTCGAACCAATAAAAAAACAATATATGAACTTGATGAAGATTCACAAATTCATAATAGATTTGTTGGATTTCTTTTCTCTGATTTAAGAAATGTTTGAAAAACCAAGATCTTTTTTCTTTATTATTTTCATAATAGAAATCATTATGAAGAAGGGTTGTATTTAAAACAAATTCTTTTGAAATGACATTAATCACATTTTCTGTAACTGCAGAAAACGTTGGAGAGGTTGGAGGAGAAGTTTCCTTCTCTTCCTGTCTTTGTCCATGTTGACTACTAGTATAAATTGGGTGGGGAACATTTGTAGTGTAGTCAACAGAGCGTATGAAAGAACTAAGTATATCAGAAGTAGAAAACCTAGGTTAACTTTTTTCAAAAGGAAGATTTATGACAGAAGGTATTTTTGTGAACTTCCTTTCTAATGAAGGAATACTTGAGCATGACTCTTTATCAGAAAATCTGGTAGAATTAAATCTCCTGAAAGATAATTTAACTCTTCCATCAGAATACTGAGTCACATTTTGCAACTCTATATTTGGCTCAAGTTGTTTTGGAATCGCTGGTGGAGCGGCTCCTTCAAGAATCCATTCTTCTGGAAGATGGACATCTTTCCATTGGATTGGTTTTGGAATGACAGTGTTGGCTTTAGACAAATCAGTTTGCAAGAGAAGAGTTTCATCTCTTTTTGACTGGAATTTATGTTGCGTGCTAAACGCAGAAACCATAGCCTTATAGGAAATTTTAAAAATTAAGGCTACTGGAACAGAACCTTTAATCATATTATAATTATGGGTTTTAATTTGTAAAATTATGCTTTTCAAAATATTTTTGTCTTTAAGGGAAATTGTTATGTTTGGATAACAATCAAAAGAAATTGGACCTTTGCATAGACTGGATTCGATGCTACTTAGCAAATAATCATCAAAAGAAATGAATCGCCCATCTCTTAAGACAGCAAAGATAGAAGTATCCAAGCCTTCTTTGGTCAAGGGTTTTATTCCTACTTGGATTAAACCGATATGAATGTAATTAAAATTCTTTTCTTTTAATTTCTTTAAAGATTTTTCTGAAAACAAGTGAATTGTTTCAAAAGGTTCTGAAAGAGTTATTTCTCTTTCTTCAGTCTTTATCATATAATCGTTCTTTAAAAAATCAAGCTTTTTTGTTTTGTAAATCTTTTCTTTAGAAACCTTTGGAAGTTCTCAACAATCAATTGCTTTATCAAAGTTCTCAATAATGAATTCTTCTGAACTCACAACATGCTTTGAATCACTAGTCTTCCCGGAAGAAGAGCTAGAAAAGGACGATATTCTACAGAGTAGAGGATCCATGAAGAAAGAACTTATGGTCTATCTATGGTCTTGACAGAATGGCTACAAGTATGGTTTTACAGCCCTAAGCGGAAATCCTATCCTGAAACGGGACTTACTACCAATAAAAACGGAACTTATTATTAATTTTAAGGTAATTATTTTTTTAATTTCTATATTTTAGATTAAACGTCGGTTTAGTTTTCAAAATGTCCCAAAATAGTCTTATTGTGCTATGTTACAATTAAAATTTATATATATATATATATATATAATTATTAATATTTTGTAAAATTATAATTTTTAATAAAAATAATTATTAAAATTTTGTAAAATCTAAATTTAGTAAAAATCAATTAAGCACTCCTATTTGGGATTTACTTTTTATTAAATTTAGGGATATTTTTATGATTATAATTTTTAATTTTTAAAGTTTTTATAAGATAAAATAGTCTTTTTAATTTATTTGGGGGTAAAATTGTCATTTTATTAAGATTATTTAATAATGTTAATGCAAAAGTGGCTAGTTGATACAAATGTGAAAAGAAAGATGGTGCAAATTATATGTTAAAATTTTGTAGTAGTTGGATGAACATAAGGCAAAATAAAAGTGATGCAATGATAATTTTCCTATCTTAAATAAAATGACACATCTTATAAATTACAAAAGGCAAGAAACTGCATTATCATCAAGTTCTAGTGACTACACTATTTGCTTTGGAAACTTTTACAAATGATAAAACTTGCCGACTTGCCGAATTTTTCCTGTATGCAATTACATCTTTTATTTAAATTGTATCGATGGCTGGTTGGAGATCAATCTAATTAATTTGCCCTCTTTGTCGTAATTGTATCTTAGAGCTTCAATTTTCTTAAAGTTTTCTATTAATATTTATAGCAAATTTAGTTCTAAGTTGCTCAACAATTTTTTCTATTTTATCTAATTGAATCTCTAACTTGTTTAATCTTACATCTATTGAGTTTTTATTCATTATATTAATGATCTCTTGCTTTTTAATACATCCTAATCTTCAATGTTGAAGTACTTTATTAATTATTTAACTTTATAAAATTCTCTGCTCATTTGATCTCCTAACTTTTTAATTTATTTTATATTTTCTTCATTAAAATTATAAATCTCTAATATTTCATTTGCACTTTCTATATCATTTTATAGATAAATTTGGGTTTCCTAATTTATTTAATAAATACAATGAAATTTAATTTAATTGATTATTTCCTCACATTTTTTAATCATTGATCCGATCCAGAAGTTGAAATCTTCCACATGAAAATCCTCTTTGCTTGTAGCTAGAATGTGGCAACTTATTGGTTTTTATGTTTTGTGAAATTATTAGAGATTCTGGTAATTTATTTATTGTATCATTTTTTTCTAATAATTCATTAGATTCAGAAGATATTTATCATATATAATATATCTTATAATTCAGGATGCTAAATTTAGATTACAAAATCTATGTGAAAGCATTGACGGTATATATTTAGGATGCAAAAATCTAGTTCATATCTTAAGAGAGACAAGAAATTATAAATATAGGTGCAAATATCTATTTAGAATTTGTAAATCTTTATGAACATGATAATCATTTAGGTCCTTATAAAAATATAGTAAAAACTTTAAAAAAATTTAAAAATAAATGTAGGAGAGATGAACAACAAATCTATTTAATTATACAAAATCAATGAGTACTTATTTGAAAAAATAAGTAAATATGTGATTAGAAATAAAATTTTCTTTAAATTGCTCTTGCACCCGCACCTTGTTTTACGTTAAAATTACTTTCATCCATTGGATTTAACAAATATAAAATCAATGATGCATATCTATTAGCTGATTGTTACAATATTTGTAACATAAGCTTTGCCCGTCATTAAATATGGAAAGCAGCAGGAATTATCTTCCAAGTATGTTCAATCGGAAGAGGATTTCTTAAAAAAGCGAGCAGATAACATCTTGAGGAGGGATACTGGGAGGAGAGACATAAATCAAGTCAGCTCAAAAGGCTCGGTAAAGGCTCCCTCAAATCCAAACATGTAAGTTTTTCTCTTCTCTCTCTACCCGAAAAAACTATCTATGGAAAAGTAGCTTTGAGAGTAGATCTTTTCTATCCTTTGCCTTCTTTCTTGAACTTAAAATAAGCTTCTTCAGCAAAAGTTTGATCATTGAATATGCTCATACTTATTTTTCCAGTAAACCTAGAGAACTGACTTAAGTGTCAGAGTGTTAACACTGGAAAAACCTCCGATGTCCCCTAATCCTATTCTGCGAGCGCAAGTACTCTCTTGAAACGTGGTCGTAGTCGCTTGTTTCCGCTCAGATGAGAAGCTACAAGTCAAAGCCATCTCCCCAACTACAAATTTAAGTGTTGAAGTTGGTGTATGGTCGCTACTCAAACTCGACTTGATTTCAGCGTCAACATTTTGTGTTCCGAAAGTGCTAGCAAGGCTTACCCCTTCCTACAGTTCAATGAAGAAAATGATAAAGCAAATCACTTATTCGCCGAGTTTGCTATCGTGAGTTGACATTGAGGCTATCGTTAAGCATGATCTGCTGTAATGGGCTGTTTTGGTGAGGTTGTCGGCGGTTAAGGTTGTAATGGTGCGGCACTGCAACTATTGTCGGCTAATTTGAGAGAGGACAGATGAGGTTGTGAGGTCGTAGTGGGCTGTGACGTCGTGGAACGATGTCTCGGCAGCCGTGAGTTGTCGAAAGATGAGTTAGTTTGTGTTGAGGGAATTGCAGCAGATACACCGTGATACTTAAAAAGAGTAATAATATAGCCATAAATTCTTGTATAATTTTATTTTGTAAAAATTAATGTGGCATGATAAAATTGGTTGAATTAAATAACATTTGGCCCACATGATCTATTTTTATTATTTTATTTTTTCATTCAACCAATGAATTAATGTCAAATCAGTTTGTACAAGATAAGTTTGTATAAGAGTTTGTGGTTGTATCATCACTCCTTTAAAAATTATCTAAATACCCTAAAAATAAAATTTGCCAAAATTTTAATCAATACCCTTTACAAACTGATATGAAATTACTACACTATCCTTATTTTAAATAACTTCAACTCAAACATAACTACTTTGATCAAACAAATACTCATACTCCATACATGCTAAATCGAACATCAATATGAGCAAATCAAGCTTGAGAAGGGGAAGCTGCCACAATTGAGAAAGAGAAGCCTAGTTCGTCACTGCACAATCGCCAGCAAGAGCTGATCCTTTACTACAAAATTGTCATAATCTAACTATTGGAGGTAAGTAATTCGTTTTAATTAACTTTCTTGTTGATAATTAAGGAAAAATTAAAAAAAAATTAGGGTTTTATATTGAAAAAATAGATTAATTAGTTGTTGGTCTCTCATAACATATTCAAAAATAAATTTCAAGTTGTTTTGCTGCATGTAAATTGTGAAAAATCAATGAATTGTGCCGATTATAATTTGGTCATGTAACACATGATTTGGTCGTGTAAGGTCATGTAACAGAGAATTCAGGGTTGTGCAATACATGAGTTCATGTAATTTACGACCCTCAGTTGTATATGACATGAATTTTTTGTAATATTACACGACTTTCAATCAAGTATTACAGGATTTTCACAACATTTAGTTGTGTATTACACGACCTTCATGTATTACGCGATTACTCAACCTTCATTTATTACACGATTTCATGACCTTTATGTATTACACGATTACACAACCTTCATGTATTACACGACCTTCATGTATTATTCTAATCAATTAATTGATTTCAAGGAATTATCATATGCAGGCAGTCGTCATATGTATACATATATGCTTGGGTAGAGGAAGAATGCACTTTTAAAATTAAAAAAGAACAAAATGGCTGTAATTTTGTAACTGCTATGTTCATTAGTGTATCTTATCCAATTATTAAAAAATCTCGAGAGAACTTTGTTTGTTTATACTAATTACTCTAATAATTTTCACAAAATGTTGGACATGCAAATTTAGAGAACTTGTTGCAATTTTAGATTTCATTTCATTTACAATTGGAGTGACTGGAAAATTATAAGCCATTGTAAATCATATATAATTAATGAGTTAGTGCATACAAATATTTTTAATTAACCGTGAGTACAACCAAGGTTCTTATTAGGTTCTATTACTACAGGTCATAGTTACCAAAGTAAAATACCATATGTTTATATAGTTTTTGTTAAATTCAAGTCCCAACATCATTCAATAACCCATTAATAATCAATTTATTAATTTGTTAATTTATTCGTAAATGGTCAATTTATTCTTTGATGATTGCAAATGTTTCCTTTAATATAATTTTGCTAGACAATTGAAATTGATCTACTTTCAAAAGGAATGCAAAGTGGGTTTCTAAACTCCATTCCACTAGCTACTTTCTCTAAAAAAAATCCACATCATCATTGGTTTGAATTGAAATTGGTGGCATAGAATCAAATGTCTTAAGCTTGATGATTGCAAATGTTTCCTTTAATATAATTTTGCTAGACAATTGAAATTGATCTACTTTCAAAAGTAATGCCAAGTGGGTTTCTAAACTCCATTCCACTAGCTACTTTCTCTAAAAAAAATCCACATCATTATTGGTTTAAATTGTAATTGGTGGCATAGGATCAAATGTCTTAAGCTTGAACTTCATTGTGATTTCAAATTTCTGAAGTATCTATATCAATAACTTAAGCTATCTTTTCCACCAATTTGGTATATGTTGTCGATCGTGGTATCATTATCCCTTTAACCTTAGAACCTTTAAACTTATACTCGTCATTTTGTTCAATTTATTCACCATTGAAAAGAATAGACACGTGTGCCAAAATCATATCTATTGATACAATAAATGCAATAATATCAAATTTCATATATAAAGTAACTACATGACCTACAAGACTTACACGACCTACACGACTACATTATTTATATGATCTAAACAACCTACACGACTACATGACCTACACAACCTACACGACCTACATAACTACATGACTTACACGACGTACATAACTACATGACCTATTTTAGCCATAAATAAACTATATTGCTGAAAAATAATAATTAAACAACCTACATTACAGATATTTCTACATATAAGAAAAATGGTGAAAAAATTGAAAATGAAACATTATAATGTGAGGAAATTTTCTAAATTTTTCTTAAAAATAAAAAATTTAAAACCCAACAACATTAGCATACTTTATTGGGTTGTTTAATGAGCAATACACCTCTTTTCAATTAAAAAAAGAGTGAGAGTTAAAGAAGTAAATACATACTTGTATTTTTGTAAGAAATTACTAGAGATTTTGCGAGATTTTGACAGAATTTCGGTAAGAAGAGATTTCAATAAAAGAAGTGAAAGAACTATTAAGACAAGGAAGTGGAGTTAATTTGATGTATTCATTAAAGATATTTCAGACTTTACACGCGTTTGTTAGGGTATCCATAAAGATAAAAAAGAGAAGGAGTATTTAAATAATTTTACAACTATTAAAGGGTATTAAATTAAAAACCGCGGCTGTGTTTTGTGTTAGGGTTTGTGTAGTGGCTTTGGGAAATTGCCAATTGCGATTAGATTTGGCCGTTTGGGTTTTTCTTTTTTTGATGTAAGTGTGTATTAACCCAATCAAATTTTAACCCGAATCGAATTATTTAACCAATCGATTTTGAAATTTTATCCTGTTTGATTTCCAGGGTCAACCTGAATGGAACCAAAAATCCAAAAAAAATTATGGATGTTAAATCAAAGCTAACTTTTTTTTTCAATTAATAGTAAATAATGAATGATTTTACCCTTTTTTTTTAATCTTTTTTATTTTTACTGCTTATGTTAAGGTTCGAACTCTTTATAACAGCTAAAAAAATTGTAAATATGAATTAGGAGCGGATTGCTTTCTAGTTATTTGCGGGAGTAGACGTACCTAAAATTTCAACAAATTTCAAATAGTAATATATCTATATAATAAATTCAAAAAGGTAAAATAATGCATAATTAAAGTGAAGCACCCTAAAAAAATACATATTTTATTTAGTTATAGTAGAGCACTACTGTAAAACATATAATTGACTATAAAAAATAAATATCATAAAGAAAATTGATTATATATTGTCCAGATCACTATTACTCATTTATGACAATAATTTTTTCCATCATGAATTTATAACTTTTTTTAATAATCATATGTATATCACACCACATTTCGGATTGGTATTCTTCCAAGAAGTGAGAATGATTTTTTTTTAATTAATGCTATTTAAACATATTACTATATCCCTTCAAATTATTATTATATTATAATATTGAATTTAGATCGTTCTTATTTAAGTTGCATTATTGTTGTTGTTGTTATTATTATTTTTATTTTCAATTTTGATTATTCTTATTTGAATTGCATTAATATTATTGTCAATTAAGTACTCACCTGCGTTGCCACAGTTGAAACTTTTTGTCTTTTTCCAGTAAAATCGTAGGATGCATTCAAATTTAATCTTGCGGCTGACATTAATTATTGGATAATTTAATCAGCCACTGGCAACCTTTACAACCGGTTATATTCTCTTATTACATTTCTCGGCCGCCAAGCAATCCCTAAGAAAATGACGACGTGGCTAATTAACACGCACACCGCAGAGAATAGATGACGACGGGCCCCACCGGCACAAAGGTTCTTCGATTGCTCTATTTCTTCGGCGTCGGATTTATCTGCACAGCTACAATCAACAAGTGGCGGGAACTCGAGCGCAAGTCATTGCAGAAGAAACAGCAATAGAGCGATCTATGGACAGATGATAACTCGGCAACTACGGTATAGGAATCCGTCAAATGATCTTTTTATTTGACTTCTGATGGATTTTCAAAAGTTAATGTCTCTTAATTTTTCATTTCTATGGCCTAGTGCTTGAGTTATTGTTATGCATAATTGTTGGAAGAGTTAGGGTTTTAGTTTGGATTTTGGAATTTGTATTTTGGCTTTGATATGTTACTGTTGTGTGTCGATCAAGAAAGTTATGACAACACTCCTTGAGTTTGATACTATAGCTATTGAATTTTCATGGCAGATATAGGTTCTTTTAAAAAAAAAAAAATTACAACTGTTCATGTATTGAATTAGGAGCTGTTAACTGAGCCTGAGTTACAAAATTTTCCAACCAGTGATTAGGGTTTCACGGAAAAATCTTGACATTGATCTTTAAGCAGCACTTAAGACTGAAATTGATTGTAGAGGATCGAATTTGGGGAATTAAAAATTTCCGATCATTAGTACATGAAAATGGCCTCTCACTTGTAGGCAATCGTTAGATGTAATGTATCCAGTTTCTGAAATTGAAAGCAGAGTGAGTTCTTAGGTTAGATGTACCTACATGCATTAAGGTTTGAAGATGTAGGATCGGCCTATTGTTTGATGTCCGCTCTGCCACACATGTTCTGAAATTGATCATTAAAGATGCCTTGGAAGCACTCCTTGATGTGACTGAGAAGATTCAAGGAAGTATTAAATATGTTAAAAGTTCACAATTAACACAAGGAAAGTTCAATGAGATACCCAGCAAGTTCAATCAGTGTCTAAAATGTGATGTTTTCTCTTGGAATGTTTTTTATTTTTCGTTTCAAAGCTGATAGTGTAAATATTTTGTTCGCAAAAGTTTCTAAAAAGTACTTGAGTCAAGATGGTTAGGTATTTTATAACTTCCTTTTTACTCTTGACTGGATTCATAGAGAGTTATAACATTAACATAAATTTTTCTTTTAACTAGACACTGGTGAGATATCTCACTTTTAAAGCTTTCAGCTCTCTGTAATTTCATTACTATTATATTCCACGAGGGATATAATGGTTCATATACCTTGGCATTTCTTCATTGACTGAATTATCTTTCATAATATTCCAGCTTCAAATGGGTACACTGTGGAGCCGGTTGGATGCAGAATTCCTTCTAGTCCATATGTGCTCTGTAAAATTCAAAGACTGAATAGTGGTTCTAGCAACTCTTTTGAGACAATCTAAGGTATAATCCCCCCATTATTGCTTCTGCTTTATGCGTTTTACCTTGCAGCATTTTAGAATTTGTGAGAAGCTCAAAATTATTGAGTCAGAATTGAGGATCTAAACTTCTGTAAAAACATTCATATTTTTAAATCATAAAGTATTGCATCTGATGCTTTAGGTGGAAATTAGTTCACTGTGGAAAGGACAATTATGTTGGTTGCATAACCAGATGCTTTTCAAGAGAAAATTTCACTGATATTTTTCTGAGGATTTTTGCTTGGCCATCTCATTTCAAGCTGCTTGAATTTTTTTCTTTATATCATCTTGGTTGGATGACTATAACTCGATGAATTTTCTAGCACTTTTGCTGATTGTTTATTTTATATCAGATTATGGTGGTAAAGTTTGGAAGCTCAAAAAGTAATGGAACTTAGGAAGAGTATGATATAGAATGCTGGATAGAATCAAAATATTCATTCTTCAGGCATCCAAAGATGATTGTATTCAAGATGGCTAGTTTTGACTTTTGAGGCAGTATAAACATCCGATTGTATTAATTTTCTATATATAGCCTGCAGTCTTCTTCCCACTCCGCCTGTAGAGCTGCTATCTTAATCTATTGTAACTTGTGAGAAGAGCCAAGTGTTTGATCTACATCAAGTTCATAAAACTGTTGCCTCATTGTCCATAAACTTTCATTAAGAATTAGCATGTCTGATTTCATCATCATAAAAATGAAAGAAAGAAGCTACCTCATATCTAATATCATTCCTGCCAAAATGGTACAGATTTGACTGAGAATCATAATAAATAATTTGAAAGCACTTAATAATATGAAGTGGAAAAGTGAAAGAGACAATAATGTTGTTTGTCATCAAATGAAAGATTTTGAAAAATAAATGAAAGTCCCCCTATATTGCTGCGAATATAAAAAGTGAAGAGAATCTGAGGACGTAAGACAATTGAAGACTGCATTTTACAACTAGGCCATTGGCAATAGATTTTCTCAGCCCACATTTGCTGCCATAAAAATCTTTACTGAGTTCCTTATATTTCAGAGTTCAAAACAAAGGGAAGCAATCTCTTTCCTCTCTACTAAGAAAATGTTTGCGAGAAAGATGGATTTACTGCAACAAAAAATGCTTTGGGATGTCTACTTTCCAGCTTCCTTAGGGTGAACGCTTGATAAATACAAATTCTCACCTTGAGGAGACGCCACTCTTTGATATTGATGTGCCGGATAAATACCTCTCGTTTGTATCTCTTCATATAAAAACTTGAAGTAATTACAAAGAAAAGAAACAACAGCGGCTGCAAGCCAGGTTTTCTGTATAACAATGTCAGAGCAGGCTTTCAAGGTCTGCTTCTTTTTCAAGAGAATATTCAAGCCGAGGGTGGCAGAACCTCCAGCAGAAATCAAGCAACTCTTTGATCAGTTCTCAGAAAATGGCACCATGAGTGTTGACAACTTGCTGAAGTTTATGATTTATTATCAAAAAGAGGAGACCGCCAAAAAAGAAGACGCACAAGAAATCTTCCATAGTCTCCAGCACCTTCACATTTTCCAGCGAAGAGGCCTCCATTTCGATGCCTTCTTTCGGTATCTCTATATCTCCCTTGGCACATTATTTCTTATGCACAGGCCATAACTCATACTTAACTGGAAATCAACTCAGCAGCGATAGCAGCAGTAAACCAATTATAGAGGCGCTGAGGAGGGGAGTAAAGAGTAATTGAACTGGACTCGTGGCCAAACTCGGAGAATTTGTCATGATTTTATCTTTTTATTATTTTTTGATGGATTAATTTTTTTTGTTCGGCCATTGTTAGATTTTATTTGAGAGGAGAATTCTTGTTTCTATGAGGTATTTACGGTTATTGAAAGAAAATAATAATAATAATAATAATAACAACAACAACATATTAAAGAAAGAAAAAAATTATATGAGATTTCCAGGGAAATAGTCTATTAGTCAAGAGGAATTCTTTGCTGAACAGCATCAACGAGCAGTGTTTTGTCCACCAATCCGATAAAATTACAAATAGCAAACTGAATCTCCAGTGCAAAGGACGCAAACCTACCAATTTAATAAGAAATTTGGCACTCCCAACCTAAAAAATTCTTGAACATCAAAATTTAATTATTTGAAAAAAATTTACAGTAATTCCAGCAAATCAAAACTGAAATTACATTGCCAAAAAAAAAAAAAAAGAATTCATCTCCTACATTTTTCCACCCTAACCCTTGTATTTGTTCTCACCATATTAACCAGAATAATAAACAGGTAAAAAAAACTAGGGGTAAACCAATTCACATTGGTTTTAAGAGCCACATTTTTAAAATACTGTATATTGAGCCTTTGATGCCTGCTTAGGCTGTCATGCTTTGTGAAACAATCCAAAGTTGCGTTTCACAAACTCGCTTAATTCTCCTTTCAAGCAGAAAGCCGATAATGTTGAACAAAATCAATGCCGCTAAAAAAGTTTAATCATGGATTAAGCTTACCACTCACCATATGATCCGCTAATATCAGGAAAAATAATTATCAACAGCCAAAATTCTCCCCACAAATCAGCCGTTATCGATCAAGATCTCCAGCCACAATTCTTCTGAAATCGCCTACAAATCGGCCATCATGCGTACCCTCAGCCGCCGTCACTGCCACAGACAACCATTACGTGACAGCCACAACCACTCACAAAACGGCGGCCACTTCTGCACCTGAGGTAATGCTTCAATCTTTGGCTGATTTAGATTGTCTTTTTTATTCATTCTTTAGCCTTTTTGTTCGTGTCTATCCTTCTCAACTAGGTTGCTGATTTTGCCTTATTTAATTATTTGGTTAGAGATTTTTTTTTTAATTTTATTATTTTTGTTTATTGAATAAAAGCGTCAAGTTTCTATCTTAGCCTTATTCATGTTTTCTTTGCTTCTAAAATCTCAGTTATTCTCACTAAGAGCAAAACATGGTTGATTTCAGCGGCTGCATTTTTCTTTAATGGCTAGTCTACAAGATCTTGGTCCGATCAATCTTCCGAAGAAGTAAGACCACATCTAGTCTTCCCATGTTTTCTTTGCTTCTATCCTATCGGATGAAGTTAAAACCAAAAATTGATCCTCAAAACGGCATCGTTGCGTGAAGAAAGTGGCCCATCTATCTTAACAAAATTTGATCCTTAAAACGGCGTTGTTTTCTCAAGTTCGGGGGGTTTGACCGGGGTAAAAACCAGAACTCACATTGATATACCGTACTTTTACTCAGAATCTGTCACAAGTTAGAAAACAACCGTAAGATTAACATGCATAACATACAAACACAATAGATAATATCATACATACACCATATCAATATATGATCTGAAATACATATAGAGTGCCCAAAACGGCGGGGGGGGGGGGGGGGGGGGGTAAAAAAAAAAAAGGGGGGGGGGTGTGAAATAGAAACCGGGGTTTTATTTTTTTTTTTAAAAAAAAAAAGGCATTTCCCTCTGCGGGGGTTTCCCGCCCCCCACCCGGGAAAAAAATTTTTCTACGACAACAGGGGCCGGGAAATACGAACTGGCGGACTATGTACGGGTGGGCGACGAGGTGGAGGAAGAGTATAATAATAGACTGAAGCACAAATTGGAGATGAAAACTTCAGTTTCCTATTCTTGGCCCAGCCAAAAGTGGGCTTGAGCTTTCCGTCTGCTGCAACAATTTCTTCCAGGAGTGGTACCTTGAACTTACCTTCGACATAGAACTGGCCGAGCCCTCTTGTTTTGGACCATCCATTTCCATTTTCCGGCTTGCAATCTATAGTTACTCGAAGTCCTGTAAAAAGTAAAATGAGTAAATGATTTTAGATCATCTCATCTCGGTGTGACTTTAGAACTCCAAATTTGTCACTTTGTCATGAAAACATGATTATGATCAACTACCATTCAGACACAAACAGAGAACCATGATGCATCCATTAAGGGAAAAAAATAAAATACCTGAAAAAGCTTCGCTCGGCTTAATGTTAGATAGTGCAAATTCTGCACTTCCAACTACTTCAACTGTCTTACTATCATCGCCATGGCAAAAGTTCACAGCAAGCAGCAGGGCCAAGAAGATGCACATGGGGAGGATCCCCATTTGGAACCCGAAACTAGCAAAAATCATTGGAAAAGAAATCAAGAAAAGCACGAAAACAACTTAAGATTAAAAGCTGATAATCAAGCTAGTGAGAAACAATCGCTGATAAAATGTTGTTATATAATTGAGCTGCGTAAAACAATCTCACCAATACGGGCGTAATTTGCGCTGGTCTAGATCGTTGAAACCTAGCGTAATTTGCGATGGTCCGGCTACGGTACAACTGTAGTACCGTATTACCGTTGCATTCAACCGTTGAATCCACTTAGATGGATGAATCCATTCGGATCCAACGGCTAGTTTTCTCCAGCAAATAGCCTTTATCTCTCATTTTCCCGCAAACTCCTTTCAGTAATCACTCTTCAACCACTCCCACTTCAAGTTTCTTCTTTTTGTAGGAAAGGTTGTTGAACAACCCAAAAAGATTGTTGAACAACCCAATATTTTATATCCATGCGCTTAATTTATTATAATTTATTATGAAATTTCTATTTGTTTTAGTTTTATATTTTTAAGTTTGACATTCTATTTCAAAATAAATATATATAAAATACACAAAATTTAGTTATCTCCTAGCATTCTAATAACGTTAGTAATTTATGCAAATTTTATAAAATTATCTTTCCTACAAAAATAAATTGTTAAGTGAAAAAAAATAATTTATATCAAATTCTTAATCTTTTACAATTGACCTTTTTAAAAAAAAAATTGTAACTTTTAAGAGTTTTAATGGCGAAAGAGTCAATTTAATAAGATAAGATTCTACAACTACTACACTTCAAGATATAAGGGATAAAACAGTAAATGTATAACAAGAGGGGTTTTATAAGAATAATTTTTTATAAAAAAAAATACAGGGGTGCCAATAGCGCCACTCTTTTATTTAACACTATAATACCATATAATTTTAAAATTATTGTGTCAAATTCTTCCATTCAAATGTCAAAAATCAAACTCACGAAATAGCGTCGGTTTATAACAAAACAAAAAAAATATTATATTGAATAAAAAGTTAAAAATACACCAAAAGCTCCATGGCGGTAATGTAATGATATTTTGGTGTTGATAAAAGAGAGAATCAGAGTGGATTGAGCAACTGAATCCTTTGTGAAAGTTGAATATCATGTTTTTTTTCTTCCCAAGCTCTTGATTTCCTGCATAGCAATTAAAAAAAATAAAATACAATTAAATTGAAGTAGAAAAGCCTATATTAAGGAAATGAGTCTATCTTAATTAACGTCTCTTTAACTTGTTGTAAAATAAATTGTGAATTAAAATCCAAGGAATTAGGAACAAGATCAGAAAATAATTATAATAATTCTTACCTGCAAGCCACAATTAATCAAATAATTATGACCGAAAAACCTGACAAAAAAAACTTCAATAGCCTTGTGAGAGGGCGGCAAAAAATAATTGATGTCAAAACTTACAAAATTAAAGGTGATGGAAAAAATTAATAAATATCCGAAAACATCTCTATCCAAATTCTATAAGCTTAATTCAAAAGAATTAACAAAATTGCCCAAAAATAGAATTGAAAGGTTCGGAGAGATGGGCAATACAAAAGAATCGGAGGAGAGTTCACCCGTTGTGCTGGCTTTTGCTCTTTTTATTATTTTTAAATTAATGGGGAGGATACGTTGGCGGCTGATTTCTGAGAGACTTGCCAAAAGAAAATTGAGGAATTTCTTCGGTTGGTGGGTGTTGAGTGACTTTCTTCGGTTGGTAGGTGGGTATTGAGGACTTTCAGTAAGTGGTTGTAAGGAAAACTAAGAAAATTGAGGACTTTCAGATTTATTTTTTTTTTAATGCAAGCGTATCAGAAGGGTAATTTTTAAAATAACTAAAAAAATGTTTGGATTTATTGCAAATAGACGGCGTGAATTGATTTATTTATAAAAAATCTTCTACCGTCAGTTAAGTTTAACATTGACCGTTAGTTGACCGTACAAAAATAATATTACCCTTATCCTTAACAATAGTTTGTAAACGAAAATAACTAAGGAAAACAGGTTTGGGTTTATTGCAAGTAGATGGCGTGAATTAATTTATTTATAAAAAATCTTCTACCGTCAGTTAAGTTTAACATTGACCGTTAGTTGACCGTACAAAAACAATATTACCCTTACCCTTAACAATAGTTTATAAACGAAAATAACTAAGGAAAACAGGTTTGGGTTTGTTGCAAGTAGATGGCGTGAATTGATTTATTTATAAAAAACTTTCTACCGTCAGTTAAGTTTAACATTGACCGTTAGTTGACCGTGCAAAAACAATATTACCCTTACCCTTAACAATAGTTTGTAAACGAAAATAACTAAGGAAAACAGGTTTGGGTTTGTTGCAAGTAGATGGCGTGAATTGATTTATTTATAAAAAACTTTCTACCGTCAGTTAAGTTTAACATTGACCGTTAGTTGACCGTGCAAAAACAATATTACCCTTACCCTTAACAATAGTTTGTAAACGAAAATAACTAAAAAAAAATTAAAATTATTGGTGCAAAAAGCATAAATCTTATTTTTTGATAATTTTATCCTTGTCAATTCTAAAAATTTACAATATTATAGTTAAAGATTATGACTATTTTATTTTTAAATTTTTAATTTTATCTTTCTTGTAGGAATTTTAAGGAAATATTAATAATTTAAAGAGGATTTTTTAATTTTTTAATTTTAACTTTTTTATAGAAACTTTAAGAAAATATCAATAATTTAAAAAGTGTAAAATAGCTAATAATTTTAGTTTTTTTTTAGTTATTTTCGTTTACAAACTATTGTTAAGGGTAAGGATAATATTGTCTTTGTACGGTCAACTAACGGTCAATGTTAAACTTAATTGATGGTATGAGATTTTTTACAAATAAATCAATTCTCGCCATCTACTTGCAACAAGCCCAAGCCCAAACGGAGGTTTTTAAAAATTACCTCGTATCAGAATCACGGAGAAGTCTATGTTACAGCTTCTGTACGTAACAGCAGCCAATGGGAAACTTCCACGGGTGCTAGAGGAGAGAGAAAGAGGCCCTGATGGAAATGGGAAAGCCCGCTCCCTATTGTTGATAGAAAAAAAGGCCATTGATTAAGAAAAAATTAATGATTCAATTTACTTTTCTAAAGCCGTGAAACTCGGCGTAATTTCAGATCTGCATTAAATAATGCGATGATATCAAAATCACATGGGCTCCCAGATTTTCCGGATCTCTCTTGGGCCCCATGCTACGATACTCACGAGGCAAGGGATCAACGGTGGCAGCCGGAGAGAGGGGGAATCTGTGAAAGTCGTTGAGGTGGGGGCACGCGTGCTGCTTGTCGTTTGCTTGGATACAATCACCAACCTCCACCCTTTTTATTAAAAAGAAAAAGGAAAAAGAGTAAAATAGATTAAAATAAAAAAAGTCATTGTTGTATGAAGGTGACACAGAGAGAGGGGAGAATCTGTGAGAGTAGTAGTCATGATCCTCCATCTAGTATAAAATATGAAAATGACTCAAATCATGCCAAAACATAGTTCTTACTTATGGAAACAACGCTTTAAAAACATGCATTAGTAACCTTTCAGAAATCTAGTGCAACAGATACGAAACCTGTACAAGAATTGAATCATCCATGGTGGTTTATTCAAAATCATTTCAATTTTTTTTTGGGTAAAAATCAAAATTCAACTATGTATACGATAAGTAAATTATAAGTAAATCACGATCATGTCATAAAAATCAAATTTCAAAATTACAACACGTGTTATGTTCGTCTTTTTCTTTCATTTTTCTTCGTCTTTTTCTTTTATTTATTTTTTTTTCTCATCCTTTTTTCATCTTTTTCTTCATTTTTTCTTCATTCCTTTCATGTATACGATAACCTTACAATCATCATTCAAACCAATATTAAATCAAAACTAAAACTTGATTTCTACAGAATAAAATCCAAAACCCAGAAGTCAGAATCTATAAAATCCAAAACCCAAAACAACCATTTAATTGTTGGGAGATTGAAAATATTGGGCGGCGAAAGTCACATGCAAAATGAAATTTAGCAGTAAGCATTAAATTTTGTTGAAATTAACAAAAGAAGGTAGAATTAGACGAATGTGTGTGTCTGTACAATGTGCAAGTGGGTTTTTAAAGTTACATTCAGCAATGATGAATTTTGAAGGAAAAAAAAAATAGGAAAAGAAGGAGAAAGAGGAATGAAGAAACAATAGCCTGAGTCAAATTTGCCAAAATCCTATCCAAATTGATGCATTAATTGTAACATCCCAAATCTAATACATGCAGAACAAATGATAAAAGAGGTTACTAACAAATTAAGATCTTTACACAAAAATCTTAAATTAAAATATCCTAAATTTTATTTAAATAAATCTACGAATCCACATGTCTAATACTAAATATTTTCTGCCGCAGAAATAGATATGACAAAAGTCTTAAAACTCTCCAAATACAAGTTCATAAATAGACAAACTTAAGGAAAATAGAAGTTCATCCTCCTCTTATTCAACTAACAAAATTAAATGAATTTCTAGCTCCAAAGATAAGCACATTTCTCAATAAGCTACTCAATTGCAAAAAGTAATGATAAGAGGTGAGCGGTCAACTCAGTAAGTAAAATTAATTCCAACGCACTAGGTTTATCAAGTACCAAAAATATTGTAAGCCTTTTTTTTAATCAAAACGTATGTTATAAATTATAAATTTCATAAAATGACATATTACAACAAGATGACATCAATTCATAATAATTCAAAATATCAAAAGCATAATTAATCACGTGAGCAAATCATATAGCAGATAGATAGAAAACAAAAAGGTTAGCTCATATCACATAGTATCACATATACTCCCGGTAACCCAGCCAAAATAGAATCAGAATTAGAATATCGTGTACACATTCAGAACAGAAACTCAGTACTAGTCCACAACATATATATCGTATAATACGATCAAAATTAAAATCAAAATAACTACGTGCAATGAGTGAAAATATTTAAATTCATTTTTCATATGTAATGATTTGCACGTGACACTTTATAATATATGTGACACTTTGCGGCACTCTGGCCCTCGAGAGGTGGCTCCCAAATAATCATAAATAATCTCTATCATATACGTGATCAAAACATTCTTTTCAAACTCATAAAAAATCATAACAATGAATTAGGCTTGCAAAACAAATTCCATTATGATATTTTAGAGATAATTTCATAAAAGATAATTATCTAACAAAATAAATTACATACTTAAAATATATTTATAATATTATGTTAAAACAAAAAAAAAACATAATTTTCATATTTGAAAGCATTTACATAAACTAATCTTGTTATGAAAATCAATTGATTTTTTAAAGAAATTTTTAAAAGAACTATAAAAACACACGTACTTATAATAATATCAAAATGATTGTACACATCCAGTATATTAGGAATGAAGTTATTTACTTCAATAAAAGTAATGGTCTAAACACATCTCAAAGCCTCAAATAGCCTCAAATATCTCCAACACCTTAAACAAATATAAGATATAACTATTAACAACTCATTTTGAGAACTTAGTTTTCTAATTTATACCCTTACAAGTCTAATTCTTAGAATTTTAACTTTTAATCTAGAAATCATAATAACACAATATTTTACGAACCATTCTAGAAATCCATGGATATCTTTCATAAATTGTTTAAGAGGATTTGACACCAAAAACACTTTCAAGACTATTTGTTTCTGGATAAATTCAAAAACTGTCACACAGTGCCTTGATTGAACAATATGGATTCTGAGATTTTTATAAAATTATACATTAATCCAAAAATTATGAAATTAAAATTGGAAATACTAGACACATATATTAACCTCTATCTAAAGTTTCAGAATTTTTCAAGTTCATTTGAAGGTAAAAATAATTTTGTAAATCTGGTCATTCTGTTAAAACCGTTGTTTTTCAATGCAATAGAGTTAGTTCAAAAAATATATATATAATTGAAAATAAAGTCAAATCTTATGAATTCAATAAACCATGTATATCTAGTTTACAAAAAAGATAAGGTTCTTCTAAAAACTAATTCATAAAATATATGTTCTATTTCAGGATATTCATACTAGAATTGTTCGGTGTGTTACTGCATTAGTGATAAACTAATATGATACAATAATATATTAGTGCACTAAACACAATTTAAACACGCCCTAAATTGTCTATGACAATCCAAAATCATGCTAATAAAATCCTAAATAAAGCACAACGATAGGGAATTAAGTAGGGCATAGAGAGAGTAAAATTTACCAACAATGCGGTTTTCGATTTTGGGTTTGGCCATCATGGGAATGGGTTCGAAAGAGTGGTGTCTGCTGTCCCTCTGATCTATGTGATTTGTTTTTATTACGCATTTTTGTTTTTCAATTTGGTACGATCTAATTGATTTCAACAACTGGATTAAAAGTAAATAAATGGAGATTAAATTTAAAGGCCAGTAGGAAAGAGAAGAAGTATGGGTGGGATGTGGATGTGGCTAGCTCTGGTTCAACTCAGATGATTTAATTGTATTTTAAGCGAGACGACTACCGTGACGAGGGTGTGCGTCTGCAAATTCTAAGTATCTTTTCTGCATCTTATTTTACCACCTCTAGTTTTACCTAGATGTTTCGGCCAACCGATGATTCCGAAGGGCTTTTTCATTGTTAAGCACTGTCGTAGCACCGCCGAGAGCTTGGTCACTGTTCTTATTCTTCGGCGGTCAAGAGCCTCATGGCTGTAATTTCACATTTGGGATTACTTAATTGTAGATTATGAATAATATTTTATCTTCAATTAACCCTACTATTAGTAATATATTGACATTACTTTATTTTGTTTATTATTTTGATTTGGGGAATAAGTAAAGAATTTGAAGATTTCTGAGTTGTATGATGAAGATGGTTTGGTGAAACTTGGTAGCATTTTTATTTTGTTTTTTGATTTTCTTTTTCTTTATATATATATATATTTAATACCTTTGCAAAATGAAAAAAGAATAATAATGATAATGATAATAAATATGAAAAAAGGTAAAATATCTTTTTCCATTTGTTACTTTTAATTAATTTCTATTTTTTAAAATAATTTTTTTAAATAAAAAGATAAAATTTAATCCATTCAAAAAGATTTTGTCATATAGGCACAAAATAAAAATATTTTAAAATATTGGGGAGCGTATTATAAAAATTTAAATTATTTATGTGTTTTGAAAAATTCTTTAGACATGGTTACAGTTTTCTCTCCTTTTAGTAGCATAGATTTCTCTCTCTAGTCTCTAGTTTCATATTTTTCTCCTATACCTTCTTCTTCTTCTTGTTCTTTCTTTCTTTTTCTTTTTTATTCTCTCATTCTATTTCCACATTTTCTTCTTTTTTTTTAGAGAAATTCTATAATACATTTGATGTTTCATATCGTCACATAATGTGGAAGCACTAACTAATTATTTTTTAACATGTGTCAATAATTTTTTAAACCTGAAAATTAGTTTATTAAAAGTTAAACAATTTTCTCCAATTCTCTCTCTTTCCTCTGGTTTGAAAATTTTATCTTCCTCCTTCCAAATTTTAAGAACATAAAATCCAAGAAACATTAATTTATTAGAAGATATAAAAATAATTAATTAAATCAAGTGCCTTGCAAGTCTTTGGTAATCCTGAATTGATGCCCCTTCTTCTTCCCATTCATAACTCCATTCCCTCTAAAAATGAATCTTTGATAATCTCCTTTGATACTGATTCTGCTTCCCATTCACAACTCCATTCTCCCAGAAAAACATTTTTTGCATCAAATCGAAAGGTTGGGGAGAGAATAAGCCAATGCTGGGTATAAAAGGAAAAATCTTTGTCTGTAAATAACTGGAAATTTAGTAATACAGTGAACCCATCGTAAAGTTTGCATGCATCAAGTCCAATTTTATTTGAGTACATATAAATACTGTCATTGAAATGATTGCAGTGATGGCAAGCTGATAAATAAGCGAATTCACGTTGTTAGGTTTGTAATAAAGAATGTTTTTAAGATAAAAAATACATTTTTGAATAAAGTGTCTTGCTTTGTTGCTTGTTTTTTTGTAGGGGAACCAAGTTGTTAATGGGAAGCAAAATGAGCATTAAATTAGGATTACTTTTAGATTTGCAAAGTGAATTAAGACGATGGATTGTCATACTTCAAACATTTGTAGAATGAATAAAGACCCTTCACCAAATTTTTCTTTTGCCCACCACCTGTTTGTTTGATGTACTATGAAACAAGTTAAAATTTTAGTATTGAATACTTGTTTCTATAATTGTTTGATTCATTGTTTCTTGATGGACAAATATGTGTCACGATTATATAAATTACTTACAAATTCAGAAATTAATGCAAATAAAATCTTTATGTATGTTTTATTTGTTGGTAAATATGTCCCCATGAATGGAACTCTGTATTGTAGCGAAGCCATTTGAAAGAGAATTATTTATAACCAACTTCGGTGGAAAAAAAATAACCAGATATTCAAAAATTTAAAAGCCCATAAAATAGTTTTTCATTGCTACTCAAAATTAATCCTCACGTATCAAAATATTCTTTTTTTTTTTTGCATTAAATAACAAAATGGAGGCACTAGTATTAAAGATAAACTAAAAACTCATAAGCTCCTTAGTGATATACAATTTAACCAACAATATTTTTCGAATAAATTTGAGAAGCTAGAAAAAGAAAAAGTATCTAACAATAAACACAATTATCAAGTGAACAAAGATTCGTCTACCAATATCAACATTATAAATTTAACCACCCTAATATGTAAAATTGCATATTCCATATTCAATAAATGCCTTGGCAACCTACACATGCAAAAAGGAAAAAAAAAATCAATGCAATGTTTAAAAAATAAAAATATTAACTAGTAAATATAAACAATGGTAAAATGCTAATTGGAGAACACACGCCACATACCATTCACAGGAGAATGGAGTATCAATGGAAAGAATAAGGGGCAAGCGAGATTACCAAAGATTTGCAAAGACAATTTATTCAATTAATTATTTCTAAAACTTGTAATAAATTAATGTTTCTTGGTTTTTTGTTCTTGAAATTTGAAAGAGAGAAGATAATTTTTCAAACCAGAAGAAAGAGATAGAATGGGATAGAATTGTTTGATTTTTAATAAACTAATTATGCTCACACTTACATCCATGACATGCCAAAATCTTCTGGAAAAGTTTCAAAATTTAGTACATATGCAAAACACATAATTCAATAAACAAACAATTAATAAATTTTTATTATGTCTTTTTGTATTTATACACAAATGAGTGTTCAAAGAGTGCAAGTATAGCTTCAACCTTTTGATTTTGTCCAACATTCTATTGTTCCTTACATATATAAAAGCATACCTTAATTGATATTTGAATGTTATGCTACTATTTGTTATTAGTGTGAATAAAACAAATAAGTAATGACAGAACATTTTTTTTTTAAAAAAAAAGACATTTATCCAACACTTTCATAAATGTTTTCTTTCACTCAATATCTATAAAAAGATTGTGGAAAAACATATTCATGAGTTTGTTTTAATCATCGGCCTGTTCTTGTAGGACAATAATTAAACTAATTATTTGTAATTAATTTCCTTCTTTATGCCTTCATAAACGAGTAAAAATGAGAATAAGGATTATTATATACTATAGGGAAAGTCATTATAATAATTAAGAAATGCACCTAAAAAGAGCACGGGTAGTAGTAGCAAAATAGAATGTGTAGAACAATATTGAATAAATAATAAGTTTTTGGTTAATTTTGTTGAAAACTATTTATTTCACGAAACTCCTCCAAATTCTAGGAAGTGCCCTAACTGTTGTTCTTTATGAAAAGTATGAGAAGTTTATGCTCTTTAATCTTAATCCATGTTGAATTTGTTTGAAATTATTTGTTAGGAGTCAAAGTCTTGGTCACGATTTTATTAGCTCAAGAATGATACCCTCATATGGTGAGGATATTATGAATAAATTATGAATTTATCTATGGATGTGTAATATAAATTGTGCAATATCCAAATTCAAGTTGGATATTTACTATGCCTAAATTGACGGTCTAATTTCCTCTCTCATACAACAAAATAACTTATATTATTGACCACATACACCTACTTTGGATTAAATTGCCCTTAAAACAAATTAACCAAAAATTTGAAGAGTTATCGGGCCGATGGACTATATGGGCGATGAAGAACATTGCCCAAGGCAGATTCATTTGGGCAATGGTCATTGGCACACCATTGCCCAAGCAAGATTCATATTTTTTTTTTCTAGTTTTTGCTAATTTTAACATTACACAGTCTAGGGGCGTTGGTGGATCGAATTTTATGAATTGGACATTAATCCATATCCAATTCATGATTTTGTAGATTATAAATTTTTAATCCAATCTAATTCATGGATTGACGAATTTAATTCCAATCCAATTCATATGTTTGCAGATCAGATGCGAATTTGACATAATCCACATCTACTCCACTATTTTACGGATTAAAATTTTTTAATTATGTTCATTCTATGAACGCATTAAATAAAAAAAATCTTATATAAAAATAATTTATTACTGATCAAATTCAAAATTGAATAAGATTTAAATAAATTAAATGTTTAAATAAAGATAGAATAATACATTTAAAGTCTCAAAATATAAGACAGTAAAAAAAAATCTCATTTGTTTAAATTAATACATGAAATTAACTAAAATTATAAAAATTAATTGTTAAAAAAGCTATATTTGTTTATTTAATATGTTTATTATATATTATTATCGGATAAGATATATATAATGTTAATGTAACTATATTTTTACTTATTTATTTATTAGTAAGTAATAACCCCCCATTTACAAGTTTTATTTTTAATTAAATAAATATATATTTTTTATTTCTTTTGCGGATTCACAGATTTTTACGAATTTACAGAATTAAATCCATATCCAATCTATCGACTGGAGATTTTTAAATTTTCAATTTAATTCAATCTATCAATCCACATATTGAATTTTTGTGGATCAGACAAATTGTGCGGATTGGATTAGATTCTGAACACTCCTAACACAATCGGAAAAAAAAATATGAGAATAAATAATAAATTATTCTTTATAATAAATTTTTTAAAAAATTATTCTGTAAAAGAAACTGACAACCTTGGAATGGAACGTTGGTGATGGAAGCATTGGCCACAATGACATTGGTACAGGCGAAGAAAGCCATCGCCCAAATTGACATGGGAGATGGCTCGTAGGCATACTAATTTCAGTTAAGTTCTTGCAAATAAGTGCTTTTGGTGTCAAAAACTATATAATTAGAGGCATGCTCATCAAACTTAACAATATATTTGAAATTATTTTTTAAGAGGTATTTTAACAAACATTTAATGTGCCATATTTTACAAAACCTAATCTTACAAAATTAGAAATTTTTATGCCCAATACATATAATAATTCCTTATCTATCACGTATAATCCATCAAACGAATAATTTAAATAGCAATTAAAGAACAAATCCTATCGAAACCATGAAATAAATTGTGCACGAGCAAAACAATTTCTCCAAGTGAAGCCAAGCAAAACCAAATCTTTAAATTTGATCAAAACTATAATGGAAGCCACCACTGTTAAAGGAACTGGCGATGTGGGCGATGTGGGCGATGCAAAACCGTGACAGTAGATGGGGGCAATGTGGGTGTTGCTGTTGCTTGTAGATTTGGTTTTGGTTGGTTTATTTAAGGGTAGTTTGGTCTAAAGCGAATATATATGTGATTAGCAATTTAAGAAATTTTGTTGTATAATTTGTTTTCACAATGAAATTTTTAAAATGTTCACAGGTAGGGATGGCAATGGGGAAGGGATCAATTTTTCCGTATCCATCCATGATATTTTGCATATGTTTCCGTCCCTTCTCCATCATTGTCAGAATTATTTGAGAGAATCCTCATTCCTTTCCTGAATAATAATATGAGATTTCCGAGGGTCCCTGATCCCCGAATAACTAATACATTTTTTTTGTTTTCGATTTTGAGTTAATCATATTAAGATAAAAAATTTAAATAAAAGTAAAGTTTGAAATATATCTTACATTAATATCCATTACAAAAGTCACATACATTAAATTAATAAGTAACGCAGCATGTAAGGGAGGGATACAAACTTCTTTTACAAACTATCGTGAACAAATTAATAGTCTAATACAAAATTGTTACAAATAAAATCAAATTTAGATTCACAATTACATTTTTCAATGGTGGTGTGGGCACTTTATAAATGTGGACTATTCCCTTTACAGCACAATAGTTAAGTCGGAGCAAATCAAGAGCAAATATTAGATTAGATATTAAAATTGTAATTCGCTGTGGCAATTATAACATCTAAAAATAAATAAAAAATAGATTTAAGTTTAAAACATTTAATGAATATTAAAATTAAAACATAATTTTTAGACTAATAGAATTTACCCGATTTTTTTAATGTCCTAAATAAAAATTTAGGACTTTAATTAGTTAATTAGACCTAAAAGTTTAATAATATAAATATTTTTATATTTGTTATTTCTACCAATATTTATAATTTTATAATTTAAATTTTATTATTTATTTACTAGTAATTTTAAAAAATAAAAATAAAATTAAAAATTAAAATGGAAAAATGAGTAGGGGATGGGGATTTCACCTTATCTCCGTTTTCTCCTCAAATAAAAAATTAGGTAAAAAAATTTCTCCATTCCTTCTCCGAATACTAAATTAAGTATAAAATTATCATCATATCCTCTCTAAATAAAAAAAAATCTCTAAAAATATCTGTTCCTCCGTAAGGATTTTTGTCATCCCTATTTACATGGATAAGTTTTCCGTATATCACAGGGGGTAGATTATCTACATTAATCGTGTGTGGATTTGGACAAGACGCAAAACAGGGTAGACCCGACCCGTTCAATTTGCACGACTAACCATTATAGTTGTCGGGTGCACTTGAGCATCACACCCCGGGCCGCCCCGTGTGGCCCCAACAACGCAGCACAAACAATTCAAGCCAATCACCCGGACACTAATGACTAATGCCCTCCAGTCCTCCCGGGCCCCACCACTCTCTCTCTCTTCCCCAATTTGAAAAAGCGCGAAAAATCAAAACATTCGTTTCTTCTTCTAGGGTTTTAGCTCTCTGAAGCTCACAAATCTCCTCCAATCCAATGGCCAGTACTAAAACCGTTGATTCCTCTCTCTGGTGGAACCCCTTCGTCGAACTACTCACCGAGCTCGAAACCGCTTCTCTCTCATCCGACCTTTCTCCCAAACTTGTAAGCACTTCACACCCTCACACACGCTCTCTCTCTCTCTCTCTCTGTCTCTATACGCATGTAATGTAAGTATAGGTGCGTGTACATGTATATTTTGAATGAATTTTCTGTGTTTTTTAATTTTTTTTAGGCAAAGAAGTTAGAGGAAAATCGCGCGTGGTTTGTCGAAACGGTGTCGCGCTTCAAGCCACCGAATGAGAAATCGAAGGAGGCGTTGAATTCGCAGATAGTGAAACTCGGTGATCATCATCAGTTGTCTATAAAGCCTGAATTGAAAGAGCAGGCTTTGAAAATTAGCCCCTATTTAGTGAGTTTCTCAGTACTTTTAGTTGCTAACCTGTATTTTGAAAGGCAGCTTCAATTTTAGTTATACGCTATAATGTATTGTTTCTTGTGAATTTTAAGGATTACATGCGGCATTACTGATTAATTGACTTTAATTGCTTTTTTTTTTAAAATTCTGTTTGTAAAGATTAGGAATGGAATTTTAATAAAAACTGCATTTTGTTGTTAGATTCTTTTTTAATGATTTTTTAAGGTTTACGCAAATTGGGTGATTTATTTTTCACAAAAGTGTCCCTTTATGAAAATCCATTAACTAGGGTAACCTAATTCAGCACATTGTCCAAAGGAATGGTTGGATGTTATTTATTTTGTAATGCAAGATAAGCATATCTAGATTTATTTGATCATTTATTGTGGTAACTTGTCCTTTGTTCAGTGTTTAGATGAGGTGCAATCATACATTCTTGTTGAAAGGACTCAGAAGCAGCGCAATGTGGCTTTTGATTCTATTGTTCAAGAGCCGATTCATGTGGTTAGTCACTTTCTTCTTATGTTGTTCTTTTGTTTTGCATGTGGTTTTAGTTTTTTTTTTTGTTTTGTTTCTTATTCTATAATTTAGACGATTCATCAATTATTTGGATTGTTGACTGGGATTGATGCTTTAGGCTTTTGATTCTGTTGTTCAAGAATCCATTCATCAACTTCTTTTTCCTATTGCAGGGTTTAGGCCTGCTTTATTTTAGTTGGATTATTGACTGGGATTGATGCTTTAGTGAGATGTTTCATCAATTACTTGGATTTGATGAAGCATGTAGCTCTGGTTGTTTGACCCTTTTCATCGATCCTTTCCTGTGATTTTGCAGGTATTGCTTCAGTATTACATAGAGCGACAGTGCTTGTTGAAGTGTACAAGACGGATTCTCATGCATGCTTGTAAATTCCTATTGAAAATGTCTTAATTCTCAATTTCCCTGTTCTTTCATCTTATGGAACGGTTGGTCATTCAGTTTGACCTGGACACTTCCATGGCTTAGACTCAGTTTAGTTTTTCAACTATTTCGTAATGTAGTGCAGCAGATTGTTTTTTTTCCTTGCTGCTAATCCAACTAATGTTCGTGCAGTATATGTTGATCCTAGCTTGAAAGAAGGGAATGCTGTTGGGAAGGAGGCATTAAAGCTGATCTCGGATGGACTGGAAGCCAAATTGTTTTCTGTTCTGCAGGCCCTTCTATCTGCTACTCATCCTGTAGAGATGGTATGCCTGAGTTCATGTTTTCTACTACCTAACCTATATCATTTTATAGAACAGGGAAGCGAAATGCATCAATTGAGTGCCCAAGCACAATCAAGACTTCACCATTTCAAATCTATCTGCTGAGTAATGATCCTATCATTGCAACATGTTTGATGATGTAAAGTTGCTATGAGTCACTGGAAATTTTTGACAGTTGTAAGATGTTGAGTAGAGCATGGTTCAATGTAATTAATGTGCAAACATGTTTATTGCATATTCACACAAGTAAGTTTGGTTAGTCAATAATCATGTATATGTCACATAAACACTTTTCCTGTAAGCCCTTATGCTTCTTTAATCTCCTTTGACTTTTTCATTTTCTTCTGTAGTATAATGGCATTAACATGAAATCTTTGTGGCTTATTTTTCCCATCAGCTAATGTATCTAAGCACCTTCAGATTTGATTCACATTTTTTACTGTTTTACAGGATACTGATCTTTTCACTTTGTGGGCCGAAGAAACGCTTATTGAAGACAGTTTGGTTTTGGACATTCTTTTCCTTCTTTATTATGATTCCTTTTGCACTTGTAATGGTGAGAAATGGAAGAAGCTGTATTCTCTCTATAAGGTATAATGTTATTCTTCTCATTTATGAGGTATGCAATTGTCCTGTTTAACTTTTCTAATCTTAATGCTTGTTTGGAATTTGGAAACACTCATGATGCAGGGAATTTCATCTGGATCTTATAATTTTGGAAAGCTGGCAATTTCAACTGAGGCACTAAAGTCATCTTGTGATGCCAAAATACAGCTGCTGCTTACACTTATAGAAACTCTGGACCTTGAAAATCTTCTTCAAATGATTCATGACGAAACACCTTCCAGGTTTTTTTGCTTGTTATTAATTCCATTTTACCTATATTTGATTTGTCGAGGACATTTCAATCAACCTCTCTCTCATCTCTTCTTTGCTTAGATTGTTTCATTACTATAATTTTTTCTTTCCTTTTCTGGTTCTGCTGGGGAGCAGCTGTCATATCTGTGATATTGTCTTTTACATCAATTGTTTTATTTTATATAATTTCTTTTCCCCTTTTTTTGTCTTTTCTTCATCTGGCTTGCTCAATTGTTCAACCATAATTGTTTTCCATTTCTCAGTCAGGATGCTTTTGTCTTTTCTTTAAACGATGTTCAAGAGATGGACGCATTATTATCAACTTTGGATGTTTTTGAAATGAAAGAAGCAGGTCTGCTAATCCTTGCCTGGGCAGTGTTTCTTTGCCTAATTTCATCACTCCCAGGAAAAGAAGAAAATAATGTGCTGACAGTATGTTTTCATTGTTTCCTTTTTCTTCCCCTTCTCTCCCTCTCCCTGGTTATGTTTGATGTTGTCAATCTTGACCTCATTTTTCTTTGAATCATTTTAGGAAATTGATCATGTTGGCTATGTTCGTCAAGCCTTTGAAGCTGCATCATTGAATTGTTTTTTCGATATCCTTCAAAGTGATTTATTAAAGGAAACTGATGTAAGTTGTTCTCAGTTTAGAGTTATTGTTGCTTCAGGGTGACTCTGCGTATTTTCTAGTGTTTTACTTGATTTGTACTTTTCATAGTGAAGCATTTAGTTTTTTGTCTGGGATGAAGGTACGCTTCATTTTAAAATTTCTGTTTATTGTTTCAGGGAACAGCTGCTGGTTATCGAAGTGTATTGAGGACTTTTATTTCTGCATTTATTGCATCTTACGAGATCAATTATCAGGTAGTTGAACATCTGCTTTTAAAGTTACTTCTAAGGTAAAATTCTGGTTCTTTTTTATGGATGATGCCCTTTCCTTTTTGCAGTTAGAGGATGGTACCCTGAATTTGATACTGGATATTCTCTGCAACATTTATCGTGGAGAGGTTTGGATGTATAGTAATTAGCAGTTTGCCCCTCAGGGTTACTCATTGATTTCCTTTTTAATTATATTTCATTGCTCATTGTTTACTAACTGGAGATCCTCTTGCTCAAACATCCTGCAGGAGTCACTTTGTATTCAGTTTTGGGATAGAGAAAGTTTTGTTGATGGTCCTATTCGATGTTTTCTTAGCAACTTAGGAGGTGAATTCCCCTTCAGGACATTGGAACTTGTTCGCTTTCTGTCAGCTCTCTGTGAAGGCAGATGGCCTGCAGAATGTGTGTAAGTGGAATTTTATTTTTTGTTTTGTTTTAATTTACGGTATTATGGTTGATTACCTTACATTCTGTGACTTGAAAACTATAATTATTTTTAAGGTAAAACACCTGGTTTCTGTTGCATGGGATATTTTGCGTAAGTCCAGATCATCTCAGCTTGCTTAACTTGTACAGTGTTTTTTTATTAAAAAAAAAATTTAGAATGTGACCCTGTTTATGTTTATCTGGAACTTAAGCTTTAGCTACTTTTACTCATGAACCTTTCTCTATTATGCAAGAATAAAAAAAGTGTTATCATATTAGATTGCAGTGATTAATCTGACACTCCAAGTAAAACCAAAGATTCTAATGCCAAGATTCTTCTGCTAGACTGTTGATACACGTGTAAATTTATAGTTTGCTTATTGTTCGAATAAATTATAATATGAGCTTAGGCTTTTTAGTGTAATTGAATCACTTTGTGATGATCTGTTGAAATCTTTTCATATTGGTGAACTTTTTGGAAATTTATGGAATGTGCGTTTAAATTTTTATTTCCAGATACTATTTTGAATATAAATTGCTAATTGAGTTGCTATATAATATGTATTAAATCTTCCTGTCAACAGGTATAATTTTTTAGATAAATCTGTTGGTATATCTACCTTATTTGAGATTACTAGTGAATCCTTGGTAGATAGCACTAGCACCTCTCAGATTGTTGAAACTCGCCAGCCCTTGCACGTTCCTGGGGTCGAAGGTTTGCTTATTCCTAGTAAAACTCGAGGGCAGGTTTTGAAAGTATTTGGTGGCAATACTGCTCTTGTTCGTTGGGAGGTAAATGATCTAAGTTTCTGGATGGTTCCCAAGTGTTTGCTACTTGTCTCATGTTAAAGACTTTTGGAGATTTCTAAGAACATTTTTCTTTATCTTTTTTCATTGTTGATTTGTGAATGCATTGATGATGATGTAAAGGATATTTTCTGATGTCAGTCCTGCAGTAAGTTTGTTTTCTTTCTTCCTTCATCTGTAGCGTATGCAATTATAGATTTCTTACTATCTGGGTGTAAGTTTGAAATTGCACTTATTAGCAATATCCATGTGGGTACTTCTGGTCTTCGTGCTTTGAGGTTGGACTATGTTCACATGCACGAAGCAACATATTTTAGAAATTTCATCTGTTTCATCAAATCACATGCTGTCATGTGGCATCCCATTAATGTTTGCCAATATTCAGTGGGTTCACTAATTACATGATGAAAAAAATATTTTCCCCTTCTCTCTTGCTCTCCTGTTTTGCTTTGTTTGGTTGCATTCTGTATGTGATGCTATGAACACTGCCTTTGCATGGTACATCAAGAAGTTCCGAATATTGGGTGGTTTTCACGTATGTTCTTTAGTTGTCTTCTGCTTCCTTTTTGTACTCATGTGGACCTCTGGGCCTCCTTCATAAGGCCAGGAGCAAAGTTCAATATCTTTGGGTTCTGAGTGCAATTTCAGTTGCTTGTTCATTTTGTTACTGACACATGCTCCTTTTTTGTAGTATAATCAATCTGCAGTGGTCGTATTGCTCCTGCGTTTGGCCCAGGAGCAATATTCAGAAAGCAGTGCAGAAGCTCTTTTTATTATGGATTTGTTTAGTCGAATGTTGTCCTTTAACTCGGTAATTCTTTTTGGTAGTTGTAATTGTTTTTCATTGACATGTATTCTTGGAAACATTCTAATTTAGGTTAGATGTAGTGGTAAAGTTATTATTCATTTTTGTTAAGAGTATTATGTTTTGTACTAGATTTTATCTTTTTAAGAATAATTGTGATTTGGCTACTGGCTTGTGATATATATACAAATAAGGTGAGGGTTGAAATATATAACTCTACCTACATCAGCTATATATACTCACCTCTCTTCCCCCTTTTCTCATTCTTCACCCTAATATTGTCAATAGATGGTAAAATTCAACCATTATGATGACATATAGTGGAGGTCAGTTGTCGGTTGATGGTAGTAGCCTCCAAGGTGTTTTTAGTAAAGATGCTAATTGAATGCTTTGAGATGTTTGTTAAACCATGAAAGTACTGTGCTATAGCCTTAGTTAAGTTATTGCTCATGCTAAAAGACAGTAATTTTTGTTAAAGCCATCTTTTTTTTTTATTGTCTATGCCATTTAGCCTTTGATTTTACGTAATATTACTCCTAACACTAACTTGAAGACCCATTTCTTCTAACCATAGTTCCTGTCAACGTACTATGTGCAGGCCATACGTTTTGCATTGATGGACATAGGCAACTCATTGTATGCTCAAAGAGCTGCATTAAATGGGCCGATGGAGAAGAATATGTGGTAATCAATTAATTTATATTACCTTTTCTGCTTATTTCCCTTCGTGATTTTGATTATCTGTGTCCTTGTAGTTTGAAAAATAGTTGCTTCATCATTTTTAACCTGCAGGATGGTTGAGATCATTTGCACCTTGATTAGGGATCTGTCTCCTGGTTCTGGTAGTGCTGCAATAATGTCCAGGGGTGTCAATATTCTAGCAAAGATGTTAAAATGGTAAAATTCCATGCTTGTGTTTTGTGCTTCTGTGTCACTGAAATGCATGTCTGCTCTGTTGCTTGATATGTCTTTACCATAATGTACTTGCAATGGTGGTTTACTGTATTTAATATTTTTGGAATTGCTTAATTTTGTTATCTTTTTTTTTTTTTTGAGAAGGCTTAATTTTGTTATCTACTCATCTTTAACTGTTCATTTTTATCTTTGGGGCAGTTCCCCTTCTTTGGTTGCAGCAGCAGCTTTAAAGGCAAGCATATTTGATTCAGCTTCAAGGGAAAGTGTATTTGATAACGGCAGTAATGGTTCATCAAGGTGAATCTCTTGCATCAAACGTTCAAATTTTTGTGTTTCGTGTGTGAGAAAATGGATGAGAATCTGTTTAATGGTTGATTTGGAATTTACATTGATTGTTTCTTCCTGACTTATTTTGTGGGTTGTCAGATTAATTTTCTGTTAACATCTCTATAACTTGTGTGAATCTTTTGCCACATTGTTATAATATACTTTTCTCTTCATTTATACCAATTTCATGGTTGACACTTAACTGGATCTTTTAAAGTAAATTTTTATGTAATAACATCAGATGGTTGTATCATTAATGACTTTGCAAGCTATGAAGCGAAATTGAAGCTGTACAGTTTGTTCTGCAAAGTCTTATTGCCATTCTATTGTATTTGTTACATGCATTTCTTGTATTATATTTGACAGTCTTGCGTTATGAGGATTCCTGCAGTCAATTCCATGTAGCTGACAATTATTATAGTTTAAATACCATTATTGGGCTCTTATTTACAAGTTAAGCTTTTAAGCAGTGATTATCATGGCATCAGAGCCAATTTGACTTAGCAGTCTTCTTTTCCAAATTCCCCTATTATATTAATCAAATTATAAAGGTTCTCTTCTTTGTTTGTTTAGGTGTTTGATCCATGCATCCTGTACATTAGAGGATGTATTAGAACTTCAATAATCTTTTTGGGTTCAGTTAAAGTGGTAACTTAACAGGTGTAATGCATGTTGAGATGATTCAAGCTGCTCCATTTTGGACCATATTCTCTATAAAGGAGAGAAGGAAATAGAGAGTTTCCTTTGTTTTGTGAGAGCAGTTATGCTATTATGGGTGAAGTTCTCTTGTTATCTCTTGTGTGTTGTGCAAAAATGACTGGGAGAACATTGAGTGCCTTTATCTTCACCGCTGTATAATTTTGAAATTGTGATAACATCTAAAGATAGCAAAGCTGATATAGGTTGTTATGGAATATTGTGTATTCCTATTCATAGTGGATTTTTGTGCCGATGATGAAGGCTAAAAGCTAAGGCTTTTTTGGAGATAATCAGAGAGGTCAATCTTTTGGGTGATTTGAATGGAAATGAGCAAAATAATCTTTGAGAATTCTATATAAAGGATAATGGTTTTCTGTGAGACAAAGTTCATCTTTATTCGTGTCTGTTTCTAAATAGTTTTAGGATTCTTCTTCATTTAGGTTGGATGCTTTTTTATACAATACCAGGCTGGATGATAAAGATTGTCCCGTAGAGACATTTCTGTAGCATGAACATATTGTGAATTTTCTGGTGGACCACAGAGGCTCATCTCACTATTCTGGATCATTTTGTTTTTTTTAAAGTAAAAGTTAAACTGTTTCCTATTAAGAAAACCACACAAAAAAGAGAGGGAAATTTTGATTCTCATTTTTGGCTTCTGTTCTGTTCATGGTAGTTTTTTTAATTATATCTTTTAAAAGGTATACTGTGGACAAAACCCAAATCAACATTTTAACCCCTACCTCCCTTGGGATTCGCACTTGGGTGGCCAGCTAAATAAAGCTACTTGAAAACCACTGAGTTAGGCCCCTAGGGCCATTCTTTTTGTGGTAATTGGTACTATCTTGTATACACAAATGGCCTGTTTTTCTAATTGAGATGGTTTTGTTGTTTGAGTCAGATTCTTGCTTTTTAAATTCCTTATGTCACCTTGTGCTTTCCAGTGGGTGGTTGCTTTCTGGAAAACTGGCAAAGATGCTTTTGATTGATTGTGAGCAGAATGACTGTGGTTGCCCTTTGACTATATCAGGTACTTATCTTCAACCAGCACAATCTTTTATGTTATATAGATCGCAATGAGGATGTTGATGAATTTCAGAAGAAAGAGAAACTTTTAATTAAATCTCAACTGTTGGACAAATCCAATGGTTGAGATTGAAGGTCCTGACAAAAATTTCCATTCAGACGTCCTGATAGTAATACCAATATATATATATATATATATATATGCATGTATGTATGTGTGTATGTATATTATATGGTATTTTCTATTTTGACCTCATTTTGTCATTATCATTCTTTTAATTGAAGCATTTATAGACATTAGGTTTATTTATGCTTTTTGTATTTTCGTGAGTTTGCTTGTCCATCTGACTTGATCACGCATTGGTGCTTGTATTGTGAATTCTGTATTCTGATATGCAAATTATGCTTTGCAGTGCTGGACTTTACTATGCAGCTTCTGGAGACAGGAGTAGAGAATGATTTAGTCCTTTCTTTAGTTGTTTTCTCCCTCCAGTATATTCTAGTAAACCATGAGTACTGGAAATACAAGGTGAAGCATGTTCGTTGGAAAGTAACATTAAAGGTATGTTATTGTTTTAGTCAGCTGTTACATTACCAGGACACTTTGATTTGGAAGATAGGCAGTACTTTCCCTGTAGGGTAGGTTTCTAATAGATTTAATGAAACTTCAGGAACTGTCCATGATGAAGTTTGTAGGAGGTTTATGTCTATTTTAGAAGCTTTAGGGAAGGTATTTTCCTGTTTCTGGAAGCAGGAAAGTTTATTTTCATATAATTAAGCCAAAACCTTAAGAGTTTGATGGGAAATGTTTTAGAATTATGGTAACAAGAGGTTTAACTAATGAGGTATTTTGTGTATTGTTGAAATTCTCAAGCTGCTTAATGCTAGTGCCACTGCCGGGTTCAACTGTCATTTACTTCCCACTTCACTTTAATGCAAATATGTTGAAGGTTTGAGTAATTAGATTGATCACTCTAGAGCCATGATCTGGATTGGGAATGACACTTTTACTAGGCCAGATAATAACCAAAGACTTAACTAAGCTACATCATATTGACAAATTTCAGACAGGGCGGACGACGGAACTTCATTTCGTAAACATCCGTAAATAATTTTGAAAGAGCAGAAAAATTGAACTTCTCTAAGGACGTTACAAAATAATTTAAATGCTTGAAAAAGAAATAGGTGTTTACCTATCAGCCTTAGCTTGCTTGCATCGGAATCTCCCAATATATTAATTAAATCATAAAATCTTATGTTTTGTTAATTGTTGAAAGATAATATTGTTATTTGGTTAACACTTCTGGATGGGATGAAATGATCAGTTCAAAAGTTCAAATCTTTGTTTCTTTTGTTGATGATTTTTGTTCAATGTTAACTTAACAATGATATTGATATTCAGTTAATACCTCTGGTCATAATGAAATCCTGAGTTTAAAAGTCCTAAGTCTTTGTTCTTTTGATTGATGATATTTGAATATATTGTCCATTGGTTTCTAGTTTAGATTTGTCCACCATTGTAACATGTGAATATAATGAGTTGTAAATTGCATGATGGTGCAAGTGAAAGCATAATAAAAATTAATTGACTTTTTTAGAAGTTAAAAAGTTTCAGTGAACAAGCACATGTAATGGAAAAATCTTTTGTTTGTTTTAATCTCATCTTAACATATTCTATGTTAATTAAGTAAATTAATAATTACAGGTTCAGCTATGCATTTTGGTTAACATCCCTACCATACTGACAAAATGCAAACATGCCTCCTGTATTTATCATTATATTTTATTGATGTTTTTGCGTCTGTCAAAGTTGAGGACCCTTTGGGTATCAGTCAGAATTAAATTCAAGGATATTACACCTCTCCTCTTCTTCTTCTTCCATTTTTTTTCCTTTTTTTGTGGTTTTTTGGTTTTTTTTTTTTTTTGGTTGTTGGGGGGGTGGTTAGTGGTCGGTGGTTAATAGATATTTGGAAGATGTTAGATGAGTGTTGCTCTTTTTGGTTTTTCTTGCTGTATTGATTTTCTTTTTGTGGACTACTTGGTCTACCCTCTTGTATGTCTCTTTCTTATGAATAATTTGGTCTACCCTCTTGTATGTCTCTTTCTTATGAATAATTTGTTGTTTCTTATAAAAATAACAATATTTTTTACCTATAACTCTGCTTAATTGCCCTTTTTTGCATTTTTTTTATGTTTAAGGATCTATAATTATCTTGCATGGCATTTGTTTCATAATTGCTTGTCAAAAGCTTGGCTTTTGTTTGAAATTCCAGCATATTGTCTTCCTTCTGACCTCATATTCTGCTTTATCTCTTCTAATCTTCTGATTCTGCTCAAATGAATGCTGGAATATTTTGGTCGGAAATAAATGCTGCAAAGGTGAAATTTTTTCTCATGTTTATTGTTTTAGGTGCTTCAAGTGATCAAAACATGCATATTTTCAACCTTGGCCCCCAGGAAGTTGGGTGAGGTCATTCGGGGTATGCTACTCTGTGATTCTTCCATCCACAATACCCTCTTTCGAATTATTTGTATGACTAAAGAAGCCTTGGAGGTCAGTTGTCAGCACTTACTGACATTTATTCTCCATCTATGAGTCAGTGCTGCTTTTCTTACTAACAGGATCACAATGCTAACAGAAACTTTATGTCATCCGCACTTTTGAACTGACGGAGATTGAAGGACTGGAACTTGCAATAGGTTCTGCTTTGGATATTTTGTATTCCATGCTTTCAAAATTTTCAAAGGTAAGCTTTGAATTTTCCAAGGATTGTAATACTAGGGGCTTGCTACATGGTAAATGATGAAGTAACACATCGTGTTATTGGTACGCTGGTAAATAGATGTACTATTGTGTCTTTGTTATCTGCCTGTCTTTCAAGTTCTTATTACCGTATCTTATGTTACAAGTTTGAGTAATCCTTGTGCAAGCTATCAAATGGCATCTGTATCTCTTAAGTTCAATTATTTTTGTTTCTTTCCTCCAAGTTCATATCACTTTGATAGGACTTAGGGATAAATTAGGGTTAATTTTTATTGATTGAATCAAAAGAAATAACAATCCTGACCTACAATTTGAGAGGTAGGTCAATCTCTTCCAAAACTCCTAATTACTCCTAATACTAGATAAAACTCAGCCCTAAATGACTCCCTAATCTCTTATTTATACCTGAGCCCTAATTAGTGAATAAGAAAAATTACTAAACTACCCCTGCCCCTTTATATTTGCGCCTAATATAAGTTTTCATTGGTCTAACATTACTCCCCTCCCTAAAAGACATCTTGTCCTCAAGGTGAAATTCAGGAAACTGCTGCCTCTTCTTCATCGGCTTCCTCCCCGCCTTCCTCCTCATCATACACAGTCGAGACTTGTAGTGATTTGTCCTTACATCGACGCCCCGGTAAAAATTTCTCATCACATAAAAAACACAACCCCTTCGCCCTCTTGTTTTGAATCTCCATCTTTATGGGGCGTTTGAAAGTCACCCCTGGTCGTGCCCCACTAATCCGATCCCTTTGGGAATCTCTCTACAACCTCATCATTTGCGTTTTTTGGCCTCGTGGTGATGAACTCTCGCTGAAACCCCAAGGTCTAAGTTTTTTGTCCTACTAATGGTGTGCTTTTTTGGACTGAAAAACCGACTGAATTGCTCCTATTAACTTGTTTTGTTGTGTTCTTATCCTCAATCATCTGTGCCAACTCCATTGTCTCCCTTAACCCTCTCGGCCTTAGCAAACATAGCAAACTTGGATTTCTGGCTTTAGTCCCTTTATAAAATTCCCTTCCAATACCGCCTCTGCGATTCCCCCTAGACGCCCTGATAGCAACTTAAACTTCTCCCTATACTCCATGACTATTCCATCTTGAGTGGCCCAAAACTTCTCCAACAGCTAGTCTTTAAATTCACCCCACAACCTTAATGGTTATCATTGTTCTCGTCATTGAAACCATGCAAGGGCCTTTCCATCCAAACATAATGCCGCCATCATCAGTTTTTCCCTTTCTGAGAGTCCATTGATGCCAAAATTGCACTCTACCCTATACACCCATCGATGGGCATCCTCGCCTTCGAAAATGGTCATTTTCAGTTTCCTTACCCTAGAATCCGCCTCAAGTTAAGTCTATCCCGCTCAGTTTCGCGCCATTGGAGGTCTCCAACCTTGTTAATCTACTCCAGTTTCTGCAAATCCCGAAGACCCAACCCGAAATTCTCCTTGCCTTGGGCTGAAATCTCTTGCCTAGCCACATTTCAGTCATAACCGCTCCCCTCTCTCACTAGAAACCCCTACTCTCAGCCATCCGCCTTCAAATCTAACCTGTCCAGACCCAAAATCGCCTTGCCCTGGCCCAAAGCCTGCCCAGACCCGAAATGGCCTTGGCCATACCGTGCATCACCCCTAAACACTGCTGAGTCGCCAAGCTCGACCATCCCCAACTCCTGCGTGCCCCATTCCGGTGTCAAAACGCCGATTCCTGACCTTAAGTTGCCTCCTCTGGCTACGTAACCCTCAGACCCACCACCCCCAGCCATGACTCAGCTTCCTCTGTCGGGTCTGACGCCGAGAAAGGCTCCCCTAGGTTGTGAGTCCCCTGGGCTGACCTCCTCGCCACCAAATCCGTCGTGACCTGTCGCCCCTTGTCGTGCGAGACTAGTGGTTTTTGGCCCTTCGCCCTTTGCGCCGCCGCCGACCACAGTTTCTGTACCACCGGATCCTTCTCCTGCCATGCCTGGTGGTGGTTTAAGGTGGAGTTCCGTCAATTTCAGCAACATGGCTTCAAGGGATGAAAATTGTTGTTGAACGATGTTAAATTGCTTGTCAATGGTGGCCTTGAGCGATCCAACCTCTGGTTCCAATTTCTATTCAAGCAAGTCCACCTTCTTTGCTGCCATTGTCCCAAGATTTTTGCTCTAATACCACTTTGATAGGACTCAGGGCTAAATTAGGGTTGATTTTTATTGATTGACTAAAAAGAAAGAACAATACTGACCTACAATTCGAGAGGTAGTTCAATCTCTCCCAAAAGTCCTAATTACTCCTAATACTAGACAAAACTCAGCATAAATCCTAAATGACTCCTTAATCTCTTATTTATACTTGAGACCTAATAAGCAAAATTACTAAACTGCTCCTGCCCCTTTATATTTGTGCCTAACATAAGTTTTCATTGGTCTAACACACTTCTTATTGCTTTCGAATATTTATCCATTGATTCTATGCATATATGGTATATTCTGTCTAGTTCTACCCTAATTATATCTATGCAATTTATAACTCTCAATTTTGCTTACAGGAAATATCTTCCATCCCTTCTGTCTTTTACCAAGCTGTGCTGTCACCTACAACAACACCAGTTCCTGTTTTTGCAGCTGTTACGTCTTTGATATCATATTTTCGCAATCCTGTATGCATTTTTCTTATCCATACACATTTTTTGTTCGTTTCTTCCTATGCTTAAAGTTATGAATATTGGATAATTGTATGATCATTGTGGAAGATAATGGCGTAGTTGTTTACAATTTTAGGGCCTAAGGATTGGTTGGCACTTCTATGTGAGAATGCCTGTTGAAATTCCTCCATGTTTGTAAATGGTAATTGTCTGTCAGGTGTCTGTGAGTTGCTTAGATTAAATTGAAGTCTCAAGTACTAAAATCTTGGGGAGAAACCCTTGCTTCAGGTTTCTGTTGAAAAACAAATGAGCTGAGATTTAGCTCCTACTTGTTGGATTTGACATTGATGGAAAAAATTGATCGCTATTCCCAACTTAAGTTGCTAGAATTGTTAATTTTTGGGCATTCCTGAACACGATTTATGTGTAATAAACTAAGGTTTTATTTATTTATTTATTTGCATGTGGACTTGGATATGTACACGGTACACCTATAAACTGGCTTGCATGAGTATGGCACCATGCACTTTCTCAATATCAGTTTGTTTGATTACATTGTCAAAACTTAAATAATATTGTTCAGTTGGTATCTGTAAATTTATGAATTTAGGTTAAGTGGTAACTTTATCATGACATCAGAGTTTGACCTGTGTTCTCGTGTTTAAAACTCCTGCATTGTATTTCAATAAATTGCAATGAGCTGTGTTCGTGTTTGCTGTTACATTTGTGGTTACTGTGTTTTATTCACGTGCTTTGCATTTGAGAGGATATGCTAATGCTCAACAGCAAATGTTGCTCCCTTAGGTATGAGATTAAGCATTTTGGTTAAGTTTACTTTGTATACATGTGAACTTCACAAAGCAAATATACAAATGATTACCCACTTTAATTGTCTGCATGGAGTTGTCCATCTGTCTTGACTGTCCGTTCACACTCTGGCTTAATATTATATTTCTTGTAGTTATCATGTATGGGCACTTAATTGTTGAGTATCTTATACAAATTTTTGAGTTGTCTATACAGGCTATTCAAGTTGGTGCCACTAAGGTACTATCACTGTTGTTGACCATATCTGACTATTCACAACCATATTTTTCTGGCAATGCATGCTTTGGTTTTGATGATAATCAGGTTTGACATTTGTGTTCGTGCTCATACTTCTACATTTCCCATTTAGTTCAAGTGAGTGCAGTGATTGTTTCTTTTTCTTTTAGTTGAGTGAGTGCTTGGTTTCAGATTGCAGATTTAAGGCATTCTGTTGAGAGCAGCCTACAGTCAGTAGAAGATGAAGATCTATTTGTTGCTTCAGTAAATTTACTCACTTCTGCTGCACATTATCAGGTGTGTTACAGTATTTTCATTTGCCAAGTTTTGAAGACCTCTTTCGTTAATTTTATACACGGATGGAGGACTTGCATGTTTATATACTTTGGTACTGTCCTCTTCTCTATGATTTTGTTTGGTACTGCCTCTTAAATTTTCACATTAAACACTCATGTATTTGTGATGATGGATTATATCTCTGTAACTTTTTTTTTAAAAAAAAAAAAAGAATTGTGACTGGTCAAATTATGTTGGTTATGTTATTTGCTCAGTAACTATGTGTTCAATCCACATGAGGTTCTACCTATGTTACTATTGGAACTTTTGGGAGTTTATTTTCTTTCCTTGACATCATGCTTCCATCTCAATAGTGATGCTTTGGATTCTCTAGTTATTTTTCCCTTAATTTTGTGCTTTTCTTTTGCAGCCTGCTTTTCTCATTGCTTTCTTTTCAACTATGGAGAGTCAAGATGTCCCACAAAGCAATGACAGTGGGATGAAGCAGTCAGCAAATGAAGCTTCATCAGGGTTGCTTGGATCCAAGAAATCAAGGGTGATAGATGCAATTCTTCTGTATATTCAAAGATCTGATGATCTTATCAAGAGGTATTCTCTGGACGGAGTTTTAGGCTGGTTTTGGTTTTGTTGTCAGTTGATTTTTTTTAGTGATGATAGCTGTTAGATCTTGTGGCTTGTAATTTGTATGTTGGATACTGTTACTATCTGAGGTTACATGCTATAATCTGTCTGAAATTTTATTTATCTTGTCCAGCAATCCCCGCATACTGCTGAATGTACTTAACTTCCTAAAGGCCTTGTGGCAAGGGGCTGGGCAATACACAAATATTTTGGAGTCATTGAAGAGCTCCGGAAAGTTCTGGAAGCATCTGTCCTACTCATTTTCGTTAATTACCAGCTTGCAATCTCCTGGACTTGAAGATATAACAGAAGTGGAGTCTCACAATTTAGCATACGAATATCAGTGTCAATCTGCTATATTGGACATAATGGCACATGATATATTCCTGAAGCAAAGGTTATTACAAGCTGAGTCACTTGTTAAACAAGCCACAGAATCAAACGGAGGGATAGAAAATGTAGTAAGTGCTGGACAGTCAAAATCTGCAAATGATTGGGGTGCTGAGGATATTTTGTCAAGTTGGTATCAGAGCTCTGTAATGTGTGAGCTGATCAAGTCATATACTTCCTGTGCGTATGATAATGAGATACTTTTTCATGCAAAGGTGACTTTCCTGCTAGTTTTCCTTATTTTTCTCGGCAATTCAGTAGAAAGAGATATGCAACTTCTCATTTAATTTCACAATTCTCCAATTGGCTTAATAAGAACTTCCGAATTACAATGGTTTATACCTGACTGAATGATACTCTATGATGTGGAGTACATCTGTTTGTACACATGGTTCTTTGATAATTGTTTTATCCCCTTGTCTTATACTCTTTATATTCAAATTTGTAAAAACTGTAATATTCACAATTTTACATGCTACTTCGCAGGCTGCGGTCAGTTTACTTACTGTGCATATGATAGGGAAATTAGCAACCGGTGATTCGGGAAGTTTGTCTGTTTCATTGCTTGAGAAGGTTCGCCTTATGTCGAAAAAGGTATGACCCAGTCTACTATAGGCATGCTGTTAATCTTTTCTAATTAGGTGATCCTTTTGATCCATCATCTTTGTTTCACAATTACCGGTCTATTTTTCTCCATTTCTTTTTGTCTTTGAGGTCACATCATATTATTTGGATGATGATATTTTTTGTCAACAGTTGACCAGCCATGCTGCTTTTACTCAATTACTGATGCAATACTCACAGCGTCGCTACAGGTAAATAAAGTTCATGTGTTTTCTTTTAGATCAACTGTTTTATTTCGAAACAGGACATCTAAATCCAATTAGCCATGTTAACTGCTGATGCTGAATGAAAAATGATGTTATTTTTTATTTTTACTGAGGTTTGTAAATGTATGACTGAATGTCCTTGTGATGTCATGTCAACTTACTTGTGTACTGCTTGACCAAAATGTAGAGGTCTGGGCTATAATTCTGTTTCAGAATATGAAAGGCATTAGTTATATATATGCACATTTAATTAATTAATTAATTAATTTTTTATAATTTCCCATGATGTGATCACTCTCTTGTCTACTAAATTAATATTTTTAATTCTTTGGAATTTCTTTCCAGTGAAGGAAAAGAGTTGATGATTTTAATACTCAGTGATCTTTACTGTCATCTTCAAGGAGAGCTTGAAGGTCGTGAAATCAGTCCTGGGCCATTCAGAGAACTATCGCAGTATCTGATTGAATCTAAGTTTTTGCAGTCGTACGAACATAAATACAATGCTGACCTATTTGCTGCTTCCGAAGATGTGTACTTGTTTGATCCTGTATGCATTAAAGAAGATTTGGGTTTGGACATGTGGGATTATTCAGAATGGAAAGCATCTAAAGCAATTGCTGACACAACATTGCATTGCATGCAAGAAGCAAACTCAATGGTGTTACTTGCAACTTCAAAGCTTTCTGCTCTGAAAGCATTAGTAACTGTCCTAACAGTGTATGAAAATGATGTAAGTCCTCTGATTCTGAATGCCTTCTGTTAGGGTCTGCTAACCTTGAACATTAGAGATCTAGAAAAGTTTGTTCAGTGAACCTATTTATGTTTTTTTTCCCCCTTCTTTTACACTTTTTGTTATATGTAGAAGTAAAGTTTAATCTCACTTTAAAGATCACAAGAGTACATCTAAATTGATTTGATTTTTATCTCTTCTCTTCTAGAGGTGTTCTGTTTAATTTTCTGGTTCTGTGTAGTTTCAATGTAGATACTGACTAAAAGAATGCAATTATAAGTTAGGGAGGTGTATTTATGTAAGTTTTTGAAGCTTTGGTCCGAATTTGTGTTGAAACCCTTAGAAAATATTGGACGTATCATGCTAATAATTGAGGTGTATTACACAAATGTTTCGATTTGCATTACAGTGGGCTAACACTTTGAACACAAGGTAAAAATATTGTTAATTATTAATAGAATTTACATGAAGGACATTAAATAACTCTGCTGTTCACATGTTACAATCTTTGCTCCTAGGAGCTTACATTTAATGTCATTTAATCTTTTGAGTGTTGGATTTCTTGAGAATCAAGAATATTGTATGTGCGAATAAGAAAATAAACTTCTATATGTTGTAAAGATAGATTTGATGAACTTTGATCATTTCTTATATTTTTCATTTTTTAGAATTTAAAAATAATGTTACTGTAACATTATTTTTAAATGATCAAACTCCTACATATTGGCTAATAGCAAGAGGGATTTTAATCTCATGCTTTCTGGCTTGGGCATATAATTTTCCTGTTTGTGCATTTGCTTGTATTATAGATTATTGACTCTTGTCTGATGGGCAGTCACTGGAGAAAAGGTCCAAAATTGGAACGATGAACCCTGATGACCTCACTCTTTCATGCATTGATCACATATGCCAAAATTTCCATGTGACGGTCGAACTGTTAGCTCTGGCTCCAGGTGCCTCTAAAGATATCCTTGAATTCCTTGCTGCTCAGGCAGAACTACTTCTCCATCTTGTGAAATCTGTTCAGAAAAGACCAACTTCACCCATTTGTGCAGTTTTAAAAACCTGTGGCTCTGGCCTTAAAGTGCTGAGTGACTTGAGGTCATCAGTTACTATGGTGAATGTAACGATAAAGCATTTGCTTATGTTGCTTCTCTTGGTGATGGAGTCTACTTGCCTTAATTCACATCGAGATGGGCTGAAAGATAAGGAATTTGAAAACTTAGCTGAGATTTCCAATGTGACCTTGGGGTTACTACCTCTTCTCTGCCATTGCATAATTTGCGCAGAGCATTGCACTCTCTCCCTGACTATTGTGGACCTGATACTGAGAAGTTTGCTGACACCTAATACTTGGTTCCCCATCATACAGCAATATCTCCAGCTGCGGCATGTCATTCAGAAGCTTCAAGATAAAACAACTTTTGCATCCATTCCAATAATATTGAAGTTCTTTTTGACACTTGCACGAGTTAGAGGAGGTGCTGAGATGCTCATTAATGCTGGTTTTTTCTCATCGCTCAAAGTTTTGTTTTCCGAATTATTGGATGCTGGGCCTTCCTTTGTAGGCAATAATGATAAGATTCCCTTCAATCTACCGGATAAAACTGAAAAGCTTCATCAAATTTGGGGACTTGGCATGGCAGTGGTTGCTGCTATGGTTCATTCTTTAGGAGACAGTTTTTGCACGGATATAGCAGACAATGTCATACCTTATTTCTTTTCAGAGAAAGCTTTTCTGATTTCTTATAATCTCAGTTCACCAGACTTTCGGTCTGATGATCATGAGAAGAAAAGAGCTCGTGCACAAAGGACCCAAGCTTCTCTGACTTCTCTTAAAGAAACAGAGCACACTCTCATGCTGATGTGTGTGTTAGCAAAACATTGGGGTTCATGGGTTAAGGCCATGAAAGAAATGGATTCACAATTGAGAGAAACAAGTATCCATCTTTTAGCCTTTATTAGCCGAGGAACTCAACATGTTGGAGAATCTGCCAGCAGGACTGCCCCTCTCTTATGTCCCCCTGTCCTCAAAGAGGAGTTAGATTGGTGCAGTAGACCATCGATCGTCAACAGCAAAAGTGGATGGTTTGCCCTTACACCTCTTGGGAGTGTGTCAAAGGCGAAGTCATCTTCTGCTTCAGCAACAACTGCTCTTGTAGCCAGGGATCAAACAATAGACAGTAGTCTTGCCGTTTCCCAAACATACTTCTCAGATGCTGTTGCGATGCAGATCTATAGAATTACATTTCTTCTTTTAGAATTTCTTTGTTTTCAAGCTAAGGGTGCTGCTGAAAGGGCAGATGAAGTGGGATTTGTCGATCTTGCCCATTTTCCCGAGCTTCCGATGCCTGAGATTTTACATGGCCTACAGGTATGATGGTAACTTTTGTTTTAGTATCCCATACAATCAAGGTTTGTCAGTGGTTTGCCTAATAAAAGATCTTGTAATATTTAATCAAAATGAATTAAAATTATTAATTTATTGTCATGACGTTTTTCTGCTATGTAGACTATTTCCCAGTGCCTTCTCTTGACTTATTATTGGAAATTGCAGGATCAGGCAGCTTCTATTGTTATTGAAATATGTGAGGCGAATAAATTGAAGCAGATTGATCCTGAAATCCGTCACATCTGTCTTTTACTGCTTCAAGTAATGGAAATGGCCTTAAACTTGGAACTCTGTGTTCTACAGATTTGTGGAATAAGGCCTGTTTTAGGACGTGTGGAAGATTTCTCGAAGGAAGTCAAATTGCTCATAAAAGGTAATCATTCTTTTATTTTGCCAGCAATCATATAACTTGACATTGAGATTCATATAGAAGCAATTACAATTCGGTTCTTTTTCTATAGCAACTGAAGGGCATGCATTTCTCAAAGCATCAATGAAATCATTGGAACGTATAACATCACTCGTCTATCCGGGATTGCTGTAAACCAATGTCATATTCCGAGGAATACACCTGCAAAGAATAGCTGAACTGTGTATGCTTAAAAAGAGGGTGAAAATTTTGTAGATGTTATGATTACTTCTTTTTTTGGGGGGGAGAGGGAGGGGGGGGGGGGGGGTGTGCGGCGGCGGGGGAAGGAATGTAAATAGAAGGGATATTTTGTACAAATATTCCGGATGGTTATATCATATAATTGAAGCATTATTTTCCAGTCATTCTTCTGATACCCAACGAGATGTCTTCTTGTGGCAAAGATATTTCTAATTGCCTAGTGAAAGTCATTTTCAGTCAATTTTGTGGAGAATTTCATCGACATTAAGGGGGCTTCTGTTAATTCAATATAGAATTTTCAAATTTTGTGGGTTTTGGCTTGTGATCAACCACAAAAAGACGTGCAACCGGGTCTAGTTGGCGATGGTAACTCACCTGGGGTCGAGCCCTCACAAGGATTTATTTCAGTTCTCTCAAAAATGTGAATTCAGGGAAGACTAAATTAGTGCTTGTAGCAAGTTTAAAAAGACTAGAAAAAGACATTGAATGAAATTTAATCATGATTTTGAGGGCACGCGTAACTGTCACCATTATTCATGTCCGTGAAGATGTGAATTATCTCTCCAAAGGGACAGTATTGTTTGTCTTTAGGCAAGCAGCGGGGACTCGCACCTTTCGAAGGTGGTATCCATATAAACAAATAATTCACAATTGTGAAGACACATGGATTTCATGGCGCCAAAGTTCCAATATTTCGAAATGGGCACACTACTATGTTTGGTCCACACACAGAGAGCGGGATGATTCTTCTTCCATGGGAATATTTGAGATTATTTCTTACTTTAGAACGAAAAAGATGGTGATATTAAATTTGTTACTATATTCTCTCTTAAAAAAAAAAAAAAAAAAGAGTAAGAAGCCAATGAATGGCGCTTGTGAAGATTATCAGTATGCCCCTCTTTCAATTATTTGTTTAGTACAATGATGATTACTCACTCAAATCACTTTTTTTCATCAAAACACGGATAAAGAAAGAAAGAAAATCACTTTTGCTTTGCATCTAATACCTCTCTATCTCTTTACCTATACGTATTTTTAGCAAGGATAATGATATAATCAATTCCTTTCTGCCGCATAAGCTGTCAACTCGAAGTATATAAGTGCATTTGTACAATTATTTTTATTTGGAAAGTGATGTTATAAATTCAAAGCAACTTTATTTTGGGTTTCAAATTTTTAAATTATCTTGTATCATTTATTTATTATTAATGAAATATATGGATGAAATTTAACTACCTCTGAGTGGGGAATTATAGTTTGTCCAGTACAGAATCTTTTTAATTTCGTTTTCCTTCTTTTTCTTTCTAAAAGTGAAAGCTGCCATGTTGACTAACATTCTATTCTTGTTTATTTTTTGAATTTTTTTTGTATTTATATATTATTATTTGTTAAGGAAACAAGAAGACAAAAATGAGAAAAAAATATATATATAATCATCAAATGGGCAACTTGAATTGGAGGATTATACAAATATCAAATGGGCATCTTAAATTGCAGGATTTGTGGAATTCATTAATGCGGACGTTATTATTATTTGAAATTTTTTTAGAAATAATAAAAAAATGTAATTTTTTTAATTTTTGTGGCGGAGATTAAAATAATTCCTATGAATTCGACAGATCGTATTTGTACACCGTCCGATGAGATTTAAACTCACTCAGTCAGGTGTATTTAATTGATTAAATAAATACTCAGACCAGTCAGTTTGAGTTTAGTACGTATGACGATTTTTGTACGATTCCGCTACGTATCATAAATATGCGCAATTTTAAACCCAAACAAACGACGCCGTTCCCACTGACAAAACGACATATCCAAAACTACAATCACCCAGCCTTGGATCCCTCACATAACTCTAGTCAACCTTAACTCAACCACAGTTACTTCCACCCCGCCCCACGATCCCTCCACGTGTCCCACCTCAACGGTCCAGATTCACTTTTTGTTACTCCCCCACCGCTTCATCCCCTATTTAATTGCCCCAAAACCCTAACAAATTCGCCAACAAATCACCAAATCAGAAGTCCGTGTTTAGTTTGTTTTTTTCTCTCCAATCAACCAATCAAAAATGCCAAACCCCAAAGTGTTCTTCGACATGACCGTCGGCGGTCAGCCCGCCGGCAGGATCGTGATGGAGCTCTTCGCCGATGTCACCCCCCGAACCGCCGAGAACTTCCGCGCCCTCTGCACCGGCGAGAAAGGCATCGGCAAGTCCGGCAAGCCACTCCACTACAAGGGCTCGTCCTTCCACCGTGTGATCCCCGGATTCATGTGCCAGGGGGGAGACTTCACCGCCGGAAACGGAACCGGAGGCGAATCAATCTACGGCTCAAAATTCGCCGATGAGAACTTCGTGAAGAAGCACACCGGCCCCGGAATCCTCTCCATGGCGAATGCCGGACCCGGAACCAACGGATCTCAGTTCTTCGTCTGTACGGCCAAGACCGAGTGGCTCGATGGGAAGCACGTTGTGTTCGGTCAAGTCGTCGAAGGAATGGACGTCGTCAAGGCCATCGAGAAAGTGGGGTCCAGCTCCGGAAGGACCAACAAGCCCGTCGTGATCGCTGATTGCGGTCAATTGTCTTAGATTTGATCATGATAATGATCGCCATCATCACGAGCCGTCTGATCGCGATCGTGATGGTGATTATGTTATCTATTATTATGTGGCCGTGTCTGTAGGACTTTTAATCTTTATCTAATTTTCCTGCTATGTTACTTGTTCGGGTTGGATCGGGTCTCCGGTGGTGGTTCTTGATGAACTGTTTTTTATGTCTTTCTATGAGCTGCCTTTTTAAATAAGATAGGGCTTGTCTTGTTATATTACATATCCTTTTTTATGTTTTTTAAATTTCATGTGCCTTTTTTTTTCTTGAATCGGCGGGAATCCGATGGCGGAATTGCCGATAAATCGGGTACAGGTTGGATAATTATCGATATGGATCTGCAAAATATCTGACATTACGAAATAAAGAATTGGGGTGACTTGGTCGGCGCGTGGGGTAGAGCAAGTAAACGGAGATGAAAGGATAATTTTAGATTAAGGAGGGAAGATGACAAAAGGGGAAATATATTTTTTAAACATGCATTATAAAAATTGGAAAATATATAGTATTTGTCGTTTTGATGGAGACCCAGCACGGCTGCATGGGGCCTAGTAGTTGGAGATTTTTGTGAGATGTGGAACTGCATAGTAGGTGGAGAAAGAATAAAAAAAGGAAATTTGAAAAATTAGCGTGGAATATCCTTCGGAATGTCCTTCTCTTGGACTGAGATTTTTGTGAGATAGTGATTTTGTTGGAGAGGGCACGGGGGTCGGACTTTGATCTGGGCCTTAATAGGCCCAATTTTACCAGTAGCAACTCGTGGCGTCTCCCCATAAGCCTAACCTTTAACTGAGACGAATATGAATTGGACTTTGATCTGGGCCTTAATGGGCCCAATTACAAGTTTCAACTCGTGTCTTCTCCCAATAGCCTAATATTTCACGAATTGGAGAATTGCTGCCATTCGTCACATCTATTCTTTCTCTCACTTTGCGATCCGATGAGAGGAATCTCGGCCTAGTGTTGTCGCCGCGTCGTCGTCCATTCATTATGAAATTCTAGCACTACACGTATAGTTATAATCACAACTTAACACAGATCGACTTAACGTAGCTGTGTTTTGGCCAATCTTAAAAGTTACGTAAGATAAAATTTTAATTTTTAAACTAACGAAATTGAATCAAGCCCCCCCCCCCAAAAAAAAAAGAAGAAAAAGCGTGCATGGTTGTCGCTTTTTCGCACCACAAATACCTTGTAAACAGATCAAATTAGAATACTAATCACTTCTGCTCTGTGTTTTGTCAATAATGAAATTTGGTATCTCATTTTTGCCAATTATGCTTTTTTTTTTTTTTGGGCGCAATTTATCATTTATTATGAGATAATCATATTTTCTCCAAAGAACAATTTCTTATAGAAGACACTTCTTGTATCGCCCACGTATATACGTTTGAAGTTGTAAGCTTCCTTACTAATGACACTTGCTATCATGTAGCCGAATTTGATGATAGCAGGAAATTTCCTGTAAACTCCATTTCCCTCTCATTTTCAAAGATAATTTTCTGCTTCCTCACGCATTCTATAATTTATAAACAATATATATTGACAATGTTTCTTCACAATGATCATATTGCTTGGTAGAGTAAGGTTGATTTAGTATAGGGATGACAATGTGGCGGAGTAATTGGGGAGACCATCTCAATTACCCACCCCCATTAGAATAAATCTTATTCTCCAATGGGGATAGAAAATCTCCATGTGTGAGTCAATTTATCCATCCCCACCGTCTTCTCATTTGCTTATTTTGTTGTTGATTTTTATATATAATTTTGGTGAAAGAAAATTAAAATGACTCAAATAAAACCACCACTAACATATTGTAAAATATTTAAATTATTAAAAATAAAAAAAATACTTCAACGTATTGAAACAATATCTTAAACTATATAAAAATGTAAAATATTTAGACAGTAGAGATAGGGTAAGATGTATAAAACCAAATTCTAATCCATAAAAAAATTTATAAATTATTTTTATTCTCATTTTTAAAAAATCATTAAAATTTATCTTATTTGAGGTATGATTTCATATAGCATTTTGTCATCCTTTGCACTTTATAGTACAAGAACAACTCATGCTTGTGAACCCACTATTAAAATTGTACCTTCGGCCTTGAAGCTCTATGACTATGGACTGTCTCCACGTGACGTTGTATGGGCTTATATCTATCTAACCAAAAAAAAAAGATCCATGATTATTTTCAAGAAAAAATGATTGAGTGACAAAATAAACCAAAAAATATAATAATTAGCTTTATTTTTATAATATAGAATTCTAAATTAATGGCAATTAGAACATAGTTATAAGGATAGTCCTGTTAAATCTATTAAATAAACGTATGTAAAATAGGATGGATAAATGTTCAAGGAGGCATCCAATTGATTTTACCCTAAATTTTCCATGAAACCAAACAAGAGAAAGAAAAAGTTAAATGTAAAGACAAAATGGCCTCAAAAATTGGATCCGCTTCACGCTACGGCTACTAGCGCTCGCACTACCCCCCAATCGAACAGTTCTACTTTCCTTTATTGCTGACATCTAGCTATCTTCTCTCCTTTAAATTACCATTTTACCCATCTTGTAACGTCTTGTGCACCACGGCACATCCTGGGAGCAGCGTATTTTAGTCATTCAGAAAGACTTAACAACTGTCCAACCACCTGCTGGAATCATAAGCTCCAATGAGCTTCTGCCACAAACTATCAATTAAAAAGATTAAATAAACAAATAAAGATCGGTCCATATAATCCAGCATTCAGTGAAAAACGTGTATGTGACAGTCTAAGTGGTGCGCACAATCAATTAAGATTTAATTATTTGGCAAATTTGATAATCACCTATAAATTTTTTTATTTTATATATTATAGATTTTATAGCATTAAATTTATAGGCCTTATCCCGTAGACTAATCAGACCTGTTAATTCCCAGGTTTTGATTGATTAAGTAAATTATCTCACTACGTTAATATTGTGTGACTGTTTTATAAAGGTTTTTTTTTAATATTTGAGTTTTAATTTTAATGATATTTATCAATTAAATAATAAATAGATATTCAAGTTATGAAAATTTTTATATAATAGATCACTAATAATTTTACGGATTCATTATCAATAAATGAGTTGTAGATAACATTTGAGATTTAGGCGAAACTTAAATATCAAATCATGAGTTTATTAAAAATAAATAATGATTGAGAGTTTGCCTTAACCTCACTCCAATCCCACACAAAAAATAAATAAAAATTTAATAATTAATAAATTTACCTTAAATTTTAAATTAAAGATAAATTTACCCAATTTTTTTTTTTCTTGGAAGAAAAAATAGAGAAAAGTGCAACGTAAAGTGTTCGACTCTTCTTCTAATCAATCAACCACATGACGCACGAGTGTAACTTAACCAAACGTCTGCGCGAAGCAGGAGATCGTAAAAACCGGAAATTTCCGACAAGACGACGAAACATGCTTAGTTGAGAATTTCGTGAAGAGGGTTTTAGACTTTTAGTTTTAGTTTTAGTTTTCAGTTTCAGATCTCATTCCCTCTCTAATCTTCTTCTCGAATTTACAGAATTGGCACACGGTTTCTCAAAACTCAGCGTTTTGCAGAGAAAGCGAAACAGCTGTGTGTGTGTCAGTGTTGTTTGTTTTGAAAAATCTCGTTTTCATTTGGCCCTCGCCTTTTTGAGAGGGAAAGTCAAATCGGAGTTCGTTTTGGCGGGAATTCAAAACCAAACCAAACGCTTAATCATTTGGTTGTATTTTATTGCTGCAGCTAAATACGAGAGAATAAAATAAAATTGAATTTCAAAATTTGTGTGTGAATATATACATAGATTTTTGTAGAAATATTTTTTTAAGAGGGAGAAAATATAGAGAGAGAAAAAAGATGGGGCTATCGGAAAATTCGAAGGGCCTGATACTAGCAGTGGCGTCGAGTGCGTTTATTGGTTCGAGTTTCATTTTGAAGAAGAAAGGGCTGAAGCGTGCAGGAGCTTCTGGTACTCGCGCAGGTACTGTACAATTTCAGATTTTTTTTTCTTTTTACGAATTCTTTTTTAATCTTTGATTGATTTTATTATCTGCTATTATAACTTGGAATTTCGGATTTTTTTCTTTTTTTGAGTTTAATTCAGTTTATTATGGCTTGATGCAATGGCTGTCAGGGCAAAAATAGGCATAAGATGATTGAAGTAATTGAATATTGAGTGATTTATTTAATTACTACGTTGATACAATCTGGTGATAATGAAGAGGATAAAATAGTTCCAAATATCAATATCACAAAATCTGTTTTATTAATAGATGACAGATCACATATGAAAGATACTGAGGTCTTGAATTCTTGAAAATTACTTAGCTTGGATGTGTGCTTGAGTTTGAACGTTTTGTGGAAGAAGGTTTTTATTCTTATGTCAAACTGAGGCCTAGAAAGTCTTTTTTAACTTCTAATTTGGTATGAGTTATGTTTTCAAAAGCACTAAGCTAAATAGATTGTGATTGATTTTTCTCCTGAACCAGCTACCTTTTTTTTTTTTTTTGTTATTAATTTTTTTCCCCTTGGAAAATACAGGAGTTGGGGGTTATACGTACTTACTAGAACCTCTTTGGTGGGCAGGCATGGTGACAAGTAAGTTTAGCAAAAATAGTCCTAGTTATTTTGGCTTTTCCTCAACCCCCCCCCCCCACCCCGCGCGACCGGGTGGCAATCCCCTAATGTTACTTTTAAGAAATATTAATTGTAGTCATATGATTTACTGACTTTTCAGTTTTGTAACTCTGTACAAATAGTGATTGTGGGAGAAGTTGCAAATTTTGTGGCTTATGTTTATGCTCCTGCTGTTCTGGTGACACCACTTGGTGCATTAAGTATAATTATCAGGTAGTGCAGACATGTCTGAGCTCTAGTTGCCTTTGGTAATTTCAGATAAAAGAAAAGAAAGTTTTGGCAGAGCTTTTATGGTATATATATAACTGACTTGTTTGCTGGGTGAGTAGTGCTGTTCTGGCACACTTCATGCTGAAGGAACGGCTGCAGAAAATGGGCATTCTAGGATGCATCACCTGCATTGTAGGATCAGTGGTGATTGTAATCCACGCACCTCAAGAGCATACTCCAAATTCTGTGCAAGAAATCTGGGCTCTGGCAACTCAACCTGGTTTTTGGCTTTAAACCTTTTTTCCCCTTGATCTTCATTATAAAACATGCTTTGGTGTGGGAGCAAATACTAATTGTGCATGTTTTCATGTTTCAATCAACAGATTTTCTGATTTATGTGGCCGCAACAGTTTCAGTAGTTTTAGCACTTGTTTTGCACTTTGAACCTCGCTGTGGACAGACAAACATACTGGTATACTTGGGAATATGTTCTTTAATGGGTTCACTAACGGTAATTATCTTCTCTTTAAGTTACCAATTATTTGCAATATTGCATGGTCGAGATGCTATGAAGTTGCCTGCATGCTATTTTATTCTGTGGTAGGTGCATAAGTCTTTGTAACTTTGTTATATTCCTCAGGTTGTAAGCATAAAGGCCATTGGAATTGCAATAAAACTTACACTGGATGGAATCAGTCAAATAGCTTATCCTCAAACTTGGTTTTTTCTTACAGTTGCAGCTGTCTGTGTCATTACACAGTTAAATTATTTGAACAAGGCAAGTCCACCACTATTAGTATCGGTAGTGTCAGTTGTATCAGTCATTGACACCCTCTGACAAGTTTGCATGTTTTTTCCACATCATATTATAAACATCACATGGTAGAGTTTTATGAATTTTGAGGTATTTGTTGTACATGATCTTTTGAACTTAACAAGCTTTCAAAAATACATGGATTTCCTTATTGTATAAATTTCTTCATTGTGAAAGGTATTTATTGTCCCTCTTAACATTTGGTGTATTATGACCCAACGTGGCCGCTGAAAATTTGATTCTTCTATAGTGGCGAAACACAATTATGTGTGTATATTGCAAAACTCGTTGTCACCAGATGCGCCAAGGCTAAAGTTTGAGGACTTTGTTTCATGTTGATTTTATTATGTTTATATCTTTTCTTTTTTCTAAAATAGATGCTGGAAGATCCTTGTTGAAAAGAAGAATATATGATACAATTGTATTTGATTTGAAAATAGCATGCTTGCTGGATTTAAAACTTAACCGATGTTTTAATGATGAGCTATTTCACTCATGAATCAAACAAATGAACTTTCTTAAATACTTGTGATTTCTAAAATTTCGTTCAATTTGCCATTCCACACAAGCTATTGCGTTTATAAGCCCTTTCATTTCTTTTCTGTCTCACCTGCATTGCTGATTAATGAAATATTGATCTTCAAACTGATTCATCAAAAAGCTGAGGTGAAAGATGCTTGAATGGCGACCATCTCATGGTGCCATTAATCTGAGTTGGTTTGATGGTTTTCCTTCTGCTGTGGGATTCTTAGATCTTTGTGAAATGTTTAGTAGAACGTTTTCAAACTGTGCAATTGGTTCCCTTTCTCATGTTCATTGATGTATATGGCTTCTTTGTTCAGGCACTGGATACATTCAACGCGGCTATTGTTTCCCCAGTATATTATGTCATGTTCACAACTCTGACTATTATTGCAAGTGCAATAATGTTTAAGGTAGAATGCTCGACCTATCCTGTTGAATTTTTCTTTTTTTTATGCTGCAACATGGTCCTCACAGTTAGCAGGAGACAATAAGTTTAAATGAAATCTTATCTGATATCTCGTACAGGATTGGTCAGGTCAGGATGTAAGTGGCATAGCTTCCGAGATATGTGGTTTTATTACTGTGCTTTCTGGAACAATCATACTTCATGCAACAAGAGAACATGAACAAACTACTGCACCAGGTACATTGAGATCTTTCCTTAATCTTGTGAAGTTTGGGGCCTGAAAGGTACTAGGTATATCCTGGTTTAAAATATTGATTTAGGATCATTCTCTTGTGACCAGATACATCAATTAAATGAACTCAGATAAAAATGAAAATGGAATGCTGCGGCATTTATGTGGTCATTCTGTAGTTCTAGGCCCATGTTTTCCTAGAAGCATGTGCCTGAATATCAATGTTCTTTTGATTTTGGAATGTAGCCACGTCCAAAATTATTGAACGGCTTCACTGGAGTGATGTTAGTTGAAATGCTACTGGAGTTATGTTCAAACTTAGCTGAGCCGCAATCTTACTTTATTTGTGGTGGCTGACTGCTTTGAAATGCTTCCTTGATATTATTGTTGTTAGGACCTTATTGTCAACTTTAGCTGATGTTAGTCCCTTAATTATCCAGTGGGAACTGTGACGTGGTACGTAAGTGGTGATTCATTGAAGGGTGCCGAGGAAGAACATCTAATCACGATACACAATTCAGATTATTATGTGCAATGAGAGTTTCCCTGAAGATGGATCTTAAAAATGAAGACGATCCTCCACTTTTCGAGCAACACTGCTGCCGGGCTAACAAGTCGTGGCGGAGTGAGGAGCCACTTGTTTTTCTGGACAACGCTGATTTTAATTCAGAAAGATAGCTGTTGTGCATACCTTTACTTTTCAAGCTGTACAATGCAAATCTCGGAATCCACTTGTTGCTGCATAATTCACAATCTGAATCACTGCACATTCGTACTTGGAGGAAGATCTACCGTGCATTATTGCAGGTCCCATGATAATTCTTTGATTTTTGTACATATTCGTCATGTTGGTTGTCTCTATCAAGTTATTTCAATTGAGGGTTTGTCAATATCAAGTTGGGTTCATTCTTTTGTTCAATCCATAATTTATATTAATTTAGCTGTCATTCAACTACTGTGTCTTTCCCGTATTATTCCCAAAACCTTAATAAAACTTCCATGCCTAGGTTATCATTGATTGGTTTGTATTTCCCAAATGGTTCGTTATTCTGAATATATTATTTTGTTTTCTGGATTTGAAATTATCTCGTTAACATAATTTGAAAATGAGGATCGAAATGAACAATTTTCTTTTTCTTTTTTCTTTTTTGGTTGCTGTGAGCTTTGATTAATATTGAGAAAGAAAATTTATTTCGACTTGAAAATATTTCTTCAATTTTTTCTTTTTAAGGTAGAGGATTGGGTAAGGTCTAGATTAGGTTTTTAACTCATAATCTATCTCAGATTTGAACATCAAAAGTTATTTGAAAATTTCTTGACAACTTCGTGAATAAACCCATTAATTGTTTAACCTTTGGGTCATGACTGCCTTCAATTTGAATCAGAGGGTTAGTTAAATATTGTTATTTGAAAACTATTTGGTCAGCCCTTTGGGAGCAAATATCTTTATACAAAATATATATATATATATATATATATATATATATATATATATATATAATAATTTAGATAAAAAGTATCATTAAAGATAATTTTTTTTTACTATTTAAGTTACTGCAAAATAATAATTATTTACAAAAATAAAAAGTATAATTAAAAATAGCATTGTTGTTGTCATTACTTTTATTATTATTACTTAAGTTATTGTGAAATAATAATTAAGTGTAGCAGGTATTGCAACATAATATTTTACTACTAAAGAATTATAAAATATTACATTTTATTATTTTTTTCATTAATTGACCATTTTTTGCCCTTACTTTAGGGAAAATAGAAAAATCACAAAAATTCCAATAAAACCTTTTTGCTATTGTATCAAAACCCCAAAAATTTAAATAAAAGTTTACATTTACACAAAAAAGGGTAATATAAGGTTTCTATAATGTATTTATTACAATAATTTTTCATTCAATTGAATGTTAATTTAATTTTAAATATTAATTATCAATAAAAATTAACAAACAGTGGTAATTAACATACTCACAAACACATCCATAGATAAAAACAATCACGGACATTTTAAGTATTAAATAATAAAGTTCATGACATAAAAATTTATAATTTATAATTTTTTAAAATTTATATCAATAACTAATAATGAAAATGAAATTAATATTTAACTGAACCAAAAATTATTTAGTATAATGGTTACACTACCAATCACGAACATTACCAAAAATTATTTAGTACATGAAAATGAAATTAATATTAATTATTATTAAACAATTAATAATTGTCTTCCCTTAAAGTAAGGATAGAAACAATATTTCATATGTTTACTAATAATCAAGTATTAGAAAAATAGTTAAACGTCAAATTTTATAATTCTTTAATATTTAAATATTATCATACGATGCTTATTTATTGTACCTTTTTTATTATTTCCTCCCAGCCTTTAGAAGATAACATCACGCCATCTGTCCACACTTGAGTTGGCCATGTATGTGTCACATTAAGGCCAAAAGAAAATATAAAAAAAAATATTTGAAAAAATGGACACGCCAGCTGTTGACATAGTTGGATTTTGGATCCAACACGCAGCGTGCCATTGACCGCACAAATGTGAATCGTCCACAAACGGAACAAAATAATTGTCGTTTTATTTTTTCCTTCGTGATCATGGGCTTGCTTAGACGTTTAAGCAAATGCTGAAGTTTCATTCCCTAAATCAATTCTCTTTAAAATAATGACCAACATGATAATAAATTATTATATTAACACTTTGGCCCCTTACTTTTGTGAAAGTGTCAGTTAAGCTCATACGAAAGAAGTAAATAGGGATGTTCGCGGATCAAATTTTATAGATTATAAATTTTTAATCTAATCGAATTCATGGATTGGTGAAATTTAATCTAAATTCAATCCATACATTTACGGATCGGATGCAAATTTAACCTAATTTATATCCAATCCACGATTTTATGTATTGATTTGCGAGCTAAACATTTTTAATTCTGTCGTATCCACGAACTAATTAAATAAAAAAATTAATAAAAAAATGATTTTCCTAGCGATTAAATTCAAGATTAAATAAGATTTAAATAAATTAATTACTTAAATAGAGTTAGAAAATACATTCAAAATTTTAAAATATAACACACAAAAAAGAAAAGAAAAACTCATTTGTTTAGATTAATACATGAAAATTAACTGCTTAGAAAGTTATATTTGTTTATTTAATTATTTTTATTTTATATTATTATCGGATAAGATATAACATGGTGTTAATGTAACTATATTCTAATTTATTTATTTATTAGTAAGTACTAATGTCATATTTACAAGTTTAATTTTTTTTATTAAATTAATAAATTTTTGTTGGATTTTTCATATTTTTGTGGATTTACATAAGGAAATCCATATAAAATCAACCGACTGTGGATTTTTAAATTTTGAATCTAATTCAATTCACCAATCCACAGATCGGATTTTTACAGATCAATATTCTATGGATTAGACGGATTGAGCAGATCGGATTGGATTCTGAAAACCCCTAGAAGTAAGGGACACAAAGGATGCAATTTAAGGGCCTAAGCCAGGCTTTTTCAAGCTTAGGTCCAGGCCCAAGTTATTAACAGCAAATCCAAACCCTTCAAAAGCTTGTCTATACTTAAATGGGCTGAGTTATAGCTGAGCCTGAATTTAGACAAATTTTTTAAAATGAATTTTTAATATAGTTTAAAATAGGAAAAATAAAAGAATACTTAAATTAAATATGATTGATTGATTATATCATATATAATAGACTAATAATCGAATATACAAAATATAAATATATAAAGCCCATAATATATAAAATATAAAATATAAAGTTAGGACTTTTCTCACGAGCCTATATCCAGGCCCAAGGCTTTTAAATTTTCAGCCCGTGCCTAGGCCGTTCGTTGCGGGTCGTTCCTAAAAGCTCATGGGTCTGGACATGCCCTTTACGAGCTGGGTCAAGCCCATATTTTTTTCATCCCTAGGTGACACATAAATTCCCTCCCATTTAATTTTTATGTTAAAGTTAATAGTGCAACTTGAATAAAAAAAAGAAAATTATAAAAATTCACTTTATTTTCTAAAAGTCAGAGTAAAGAAATATATTTAAAGAATTAATCAATTAAAACCTTTTATTTACATAAACCTTGATTATTGTTGACTATTTTATGTTTTACCTTAATTTTAGTTTAATTATTTTACTTTTATAAAATTAAATGGTCAAATTGTCTACAACATATGCTTTTATGCCACAAGTTCAAAGAATTAAGGATGAGTTAATTGATTAATTGATCAAAAATTTTTCTTTATTTGAAATTATTAAAAAATGTGATTTTTTACAATATATTTTTAATGGGATTGGGTTTACACTATTTTGAAAATGGAAATATCACCATCCTTAAATATTACTCTCTCTCTCTATATATATATAGAGATATTAAATATTATCTTCTAAAAAACTGGTATATTATTTTTTTCTCAAATGGTACAAAAGAATATTTTTTAGTTGGACTATTGGCATCTCTCTAATCTCCTCATGAAATCCCTTTTCACTTATATTTTTTTTTAATTTTTGAAAACGTCCTTTTTCTTTTTCGTCTTCGTCAAATGCACTTCTAATTTTTCATTTTTTTTTTTGGGGTCAAACTCAAAGTAGTATTATGTTAGTAGTCATTTCTTTTACAATCTTATTATTATCCTACACAAATTAAACATTTTTCTAGGTGATGAATTTTTGAATGTTAATCATTGGCTTAAATTGCACATATTTTACATTATAATTTGAAAGTAATCTTAAGTACAAAAATATTTAATGAATGACAAATTTGAAAAAAAAATATTTTAAATTTGTACAATTTATTGTAGTTAGATAATTAACAAGTAGAAAATTAAAAAAAAAGAAAAAAGATTGACCATGAATGCAAGTAACTTGTTGGAAAAAAAAAATCTGTGTGTTTAAATCTTATTTATTTTTATCTGTAATTTTATTTAAAGTAGGGTTTTATAAGGATAATGAAGGAGTGACAATAGCTTCACCCAATAATTTTACCATCCTTCAGTTTCATTGCACAACCTTATTAATGGGAAAAAAAAACCCTTTTCATCCATAGAGTTTCATGTAATAACCCATTTCATCTCTATTTTTTAAATAATAACCCAAAACATGCTTATGTTAACTCACCACTTATTTGCCATCCTCCACATTCACACTCAAACTGCTTCAACTCTACAACATAACTCCTTTCCTTATCAAGTGCATCATCCTCCAAGACTTGATAATGCTCTTTACTTGCTTTAACCACCCACAGATTCCTTGAAGATTTAGCAATTTTTACTATTTTCTTATGCATCCTTGGAGGCAAGTTAGAGTCCCCATTAGCAGCCTTTTCTCTTCTTCTAATAAGTCTTTTCATTAACTTCATCCTAATGTACTTAAGCAAATCAATAATTGGCTTCCTTCTATATTCATTAAGCACTCCATTCCATGATTCTGCTATGTTATTTGTAACATGATCAGTTTTAAAGAAAGGATCAATTGTATGGCACGCCCAAGTACTTGGATCATTATCCACAAGCCATTTATATGCAGCAAGCTTCAAATCATGGATGGCAGCCATTGCTTTTTCAAAGTCAACTCGATTAGCTGCTCTCACAGCCTTCCAAAATAAACCTCTAAACTCTTAAGCAGAATACACTTTTCTAAAATTGGCATATATATGCCTTGCACAATGTCTCATGGTGGATCTTGGGAAAACAACTTGAATTGCTTGAATTAGACCTTTTTGTCTATCTGACATTATAGTCAAAGCCATCTCATTTTGAATGTTCATATGCTCTTTCAACAATCCCAAAAACCATAACCAACTATCCTTGCACTCAACTTCACATATGCAAAATGCTAAAGGGAATATGCCATTGTTGGCATCTAAAGAAACAGCAGATAATAATACTCCACCAAATGATGTCTTGAGGTGACAACCATCAACTCCAATAAACCTTCTACAGCCTTGCATAAATCCATTTCGCAGAGCATCATAACTGACAAAAATCCTTTTAAAAATTGCCTGTGTACCTTGTAATTCTTGTTGAATCTTCACTGTTGCACCCTTATTTTTTGTAAGGATAATATTGCCATAATCATGTAATCTTGCATATGACTTGGCAAAATCATTGTCAGCTATATGTAGAACCTGTTTTTTAGCCCTATAAAGCCTTTTCTTTGTGGTGCTAGTATTGAATCTCTTCCTTAATTCTGTTGACATAGCTCCTGACCCAATTCCAGGATTGTTAATAATTGAACTATAAAGCTTCTGAGCAATCCAATTGCTAGTTACTTCTAGATTCTTAAAAACTGGCTTACATTTGTGATCACCCCCTTTAAGAGTTCTAATCTCAACTGATACTTTATCCACCAAAACAGATGCATGGATCCTCCATTCACAGCACTTGTCGGCACATACAGCTGTCAATCTGGACTTATCATTTTTTTCCTATCCAATGCAAGCGAGTTTTGAATGGCGTAATCTTTCAGTGCACTCTTGAAATCAGCCATACAATTAAAAACTTGTCCAACTTGCAACTTGATTTCGTCATCTGCGGGCATATGAAACATCATCTCTCTCAAATCTTTTGCCATCCTCATAACGGAGTTTTGGTCGTCATTTTTACTATTGAGTACATCACCTTTTCAATGCTTTCACAATCTGATAGTCCATCATCACCATCAGAGTCACCAAGATTTGCAAAACAAACCACTTCAGGCTCACTATCCGATTCTACAACATCACACACATCTTCACCAGTCCAACTAATGGAATAATACTGAAAGCATCCTCATTAGCATCTTCGGACCCTTGATCACCCCTTTTTAAATTTGCATCACCACTATATACTTGCTTAGTTTGCTGTGGTTGAACTTCAGTGTGCTTGTACCCACTCTCATATGCCTCAAAGATCCTATTAACATCAGTAAGAACATCATCATATTCAGAAGTCCATGCCCATGGTCCAGCTGATGGTAGAGTATATGGCGAATTTCAGGACTGTTTATTACATTTTTCAATAGTTGGAGTCTACTGTATATGTTCTTGGGTGACTTGGGAAAAAGGCTCATCATAAACAAGGATGCTTAATTGAGGGATGTAAGGTGATAGTTGATGTTCAAGGGTAAGGGTGGTTGGGATGTTGGAGACCTAATTTGCTCATTGAACAACCGTCTCTTCACTGGCGACAGTGTGTCCATGGCTACAACATCCATCTCAAGCTTCAAAAAGTCAAACCCCTTCTCTAGTATTAGGTTCACAAGATTGATATACTCCAAATCTATTTTCAAATGCTGCCTTTCACAGGACCATGGGATAATGGCAATAAGTTGAAAATTTTCATTGTCATATTTATGCCTTTTGTAAACCTCTTCCAGCACATCATTTATAAGGCTCACCAAACTGAGCATTCTGGATCACAAGCACCCATTTGCACCTCCTTTCCACAAAAGTTAACTGAAACATGTATTTGATGCATGTTGGATTTGCACATGCCAATCAAACACATTACCGACATTCTAAAGCCGTCCGTGTTGTCAGCAAATAAAACAAGCATCGATATTGTAGCAAAAGAAAAAAAGCAAAAAATAATTATATAAGAATAGGTCAATTTTATAACCAAATTTCATTATCAACAAACACAATTACCATCCCATAAGAATAATGCAAATACTTCCCTTTACACACATCCAAATTATCATTACTCAGAATGAAAGCAGAAAAGAAAAAAAAAAATCCTCTACTCGATATAAAAGCAAAAAGAAGTCAAGAAAACACCATCAAAGTTTCTTTGAAATTTCATTATTTGAAATAAAAGAATGATTATTTGATAAACATACCACAACAATATTAACTCAATTTGCTTCTTAAATTTATTTTCAGCTTTACAATCACTCTTTTTTGACCGTTATTGTCTCCACAAGTCCTTACCACTGTCTACCCAAGTCAACTCACAATGCAATCAGAGAGTATACTTTTATGAAAATTGTGATTATTTTTAGTATTTAGATCTAGTATTTATAGGGCTTTCATGCTGCCAAAATAGAGAGAAGTGCAAAATAATTGCTTGAAATAGAATTTTTTCATCTTTTCCGTATTTAATGTTTAATGGGATTAGATAAAAAATATTTTTAGTTATATGTCAACTTTTTTTTTCTAATTTTCTCTTTAATAGAAAATCTTTTTTTTACCCTTAACGAATTACTAACAAACGACATTTAACTAACGGTGAATTAACGGAAAAATATTTTATGTTATTGTTTAAAAAGTAATGATGAAATAAGTTATTACATAAAATCCTAAGATGAAATATGTTATTACATAAAACTCTAGGAATGAAAAGAGCTTTTTTCCCTTATTAATTTATCACATCTATAAATAAAAGCTAACCGATTTATTTATGTTATAAATCAAAATAAATCAATACACATTTTTAGTTTTACAACCAATAATTTAATATTTTTTAATATATGTCACATTGTTTGAGATGAATCTCTTGCAATAAAATTGGGAAGTACAAAATTTTTGTATTAATAAAAAGTTATTTCCAAAGTTCAAAAATTTTTTTTTATAAAAATTTTTATTTATTTAAAAAATTATTATTTATTAGAAAATATAAATAATTCGATACTGAGTCTTGATCAGGTGCGTGACAAATTATCTGATGGAGTTGTTAGACAATAATCAGGCATCACTAACGTGCCGCGCCCACCTAATCTATTCGATTCTGTAGATATGACTCCTTTTAAACTTTCCTAATCCACATAGCACAAAGGAATCACATTTCACATTCATCGTCATCACGGAATCTCCCAAACTCATCCTCCACCGTCCGATCATCTTCTTATCCCTAATATATAAACCACACCACCGTTTCCCCTCTTTGCTTCCAAACAACGCTAACGCAAAAAAAATTGCAAGCAAATTTTGAGAGAAAGAAAGAAAAGAAAAAAAAAAAAATTTATGGCGGCAACAGTGTCATCTCCGTGGGGGAAGCCCGGCGCGTGGGCTCTAGACGCCGAAGAACACGAAGCTGAACTCCAACAACAACAACAGGATGATAAACAAACCAACGCCGAAATCGCCGATTTTCCTTCCCTCGCCGCCGCAGCCGCAGCCGCCACCAAAACGAAGAAGAAGAACAAAGGCCAGACCTTTTCGTTGGCCGAGTTCAACTCTGCTTCTTCGTTAGCGGCTAAGCCGGGCCAGCCGAAGGGCCTGACCCACGACGAACTCGTCACCCTCCCCACGGGACCGCGCCAGCGCTCCGCAGAAGAGCTCGACCGCTCGCGCCTCGGCGGCGGATTTAAAAACTACGGCTCGAATAGCAGGTACGGGAGCAACAATTACGGTGATGATTCGTCGAATTCTCGGTGGGGCAGCGGCGGCGGCGGCTCCTCTAGGGTTTCAAATAGGGAGTCAAATAGAGAATTGCAGTCATCGCGCGCTGACGAGATCGACAATTGGGCTGCGGCGAAGAAATCGGTGACGCCGACGGGTCGGAGCGGTGGAGGGTTTTTTTCTGATTCGCAGTCGAAAGCTGATGAAAGTGACAGCTGGATTTCCAATAAAACCGAAATGGCGCCGCGTAGCAGATTTGGGTTCGAAAGGAAGAGCAGTTTTGATTCGTTGTCGAGGGATAGGGGGGAGAGGGATAATTGGGGGAGAAAGAAAGAGGAAAGTGGTAATGACAGTGAGTTGACGCTGAGGGCTAGGCCAAGGCTGGTATTGCAGCCGCGTTCGGTGCCTGTGGCTGCGAGTGAGGGTGGTGGGGCTAGCCCCACTGTTAATGCGGTGGCAAAACCGAAAGGGGCAAATCCGTTTGGGGAGGCAAGGCCTCGGGAGGAGGTGTTGGCGCAGAAAGGGAAGGATTGGAAGGAGATTGATGAGAAGCTTGAGGCTGTGAAAATTAAGGAGGAGAAGAGTGAGATGACCTCGTTTGGGGGGAGGAGGGGTTTTGGTAATGGCCAAGGGGGATTTGCGGAGACTAGGAGTTGGAGAAAGAATGGGCCTGAATCGGTCGATGCAACAGGGCAAAGGTTTGTTTGTTGATTGATTATTTTGCATTTTGATTGAAATTTATATGACAAGCAGCTATATTTTGTTTCATGCTTTGTTTATGGATGGGGTAGAGTTGTCGGTAATGTAATATTGATATGGTTTTCTGTTTGCAAATGGATGTGATCAATTTGTCTTGTGTTTATTTGGAAAGCTGTTCTTTGTTTGGTTAAAACTTATGAGAAGGTTGTGTGGAACCGCAAGTACTTTGGTAGGTTCTCAGTAAAGTCTTACCAATAACCATGGAACAATCAGCATACTCAGTTAGTATGTTGCATTGGGTTGGTTGCAAGTCCTTGTGGATGTTACTTGTATGGCTTTTATGCAATTTCATTTTGATGGTACTTGTGTTTTTTTCAATTGATTTTGATGTGAATGCTTGAAGTATATGCCTTTGCAAGAAAGAATGTATACTTGCATGGTGTGGAAGGAGTTATCCTAGGGGTGAATAAGTCATCTACAAAACAAGGATAAACATAAATGTTCTTGAGGATTAAAAAGAAAAAGAGAGAGAGAGAGAGAGATCTTCAATTTGTGGTCTGCGTTATGTTGTTTGTGCGTATGCTACTTCTTTCTATGCTTTCAAAGTTGCTTTGAAGATGATGAATTTGCTCTTTAATCATTTCTGTCGTTGTGATTTGGAAAAGGGCTGTAAACATGAAAATTTCTGTTTGTATTGGTTTACCTTCAAATGTGTTATTTTGTGTTCTGTTGGATTTTGGTATTCTATTTCCTTTGATGGGTATGTATGCATTTTTTCTTGGCTGAAAACTTTAACCAAAGCGAATGTAACATGTATCCTGCAATTTACTAATCTAATCACCCTGGCTGGTTTTACTTGTTCCACTTCAAAATCACAATGTTACCTCTTCAGTTTTAATTGCTTACCTATAGGTTTTTATAAGCTATAAGAGCAAATGAGGAACTGCATCTACTTTTGGGGCTATGATAAGGAATACAGCTTTCTGTTTTATCCATTTGTTTCAACTGCAATTTAAACTTAATCCTCCCCTTATTTAAAATCAAGACTCCTTATTTAAATTGAAGTGCTTCCAGAATATTGGAAGTACCCAATTATTTCTAGTTCAGCTAATATATCTACTAGTAATGTAGAAGAAGTTCATGACTTCCTTGATCCTAGAAAGTAATCATAATGTTGCTTTAGCGTTTGTAATGCAGATGAACAGACTTAGCAGTAATTTCAACCAATTTTGATGTTAGAATGTTCTCAACTCCATCTGGCTTTTTCTCTTCATGTTCACTTAAGTTGCATTGTTTCATTGGCAGTTTGTGGCCGGTGATTATCTTTTTCTGTGGTTGAATTTTTCTGAGTTCTGAAGCTTTTAGATCACCGTGTTCACCTCTTTGTATTTGAACGAACATCAATTTGGTTGTGTACATGTAGAGTAACTAGATGGAATTATATTTATGGGTGTTGATTATGTGTTTGCTGCTATTGACAACTTCCCAATTGTCTGAACCTAATATGTTTTCTTTTGGTCCAGTGATGAAAATGGACGGACTGAAGATACATCTGAGAATGGATATACTGAAGAGAAATTGGAGAATGGACATACTGAAGAGAATTGAACATAGAGATTGACACACAATGCAAGGGAAGGAACAATTGAATTTGTTAAAAGTCTAGTGTGTTGGATTAATGAGACTGTTATTTGTCCTTTTCATGACTTAAAAATATACAGTGGGGAGTCCTAATTAGACAATTTTGGTAGGTCTTAAAGAGTTACACTAGTCTGGCCAATTTGGCTTGTTTTGTAGTGGGTGTTGAACATCAGAATTATTTATGTTGTTGCTGATATTGGTTCTTGACTTCGATCTTGATATTTTGTGCCTTGTTTTTTTATTTTTGGGTGAGTGCAATTTTCGTGGTGAGGTCTAATGTAAGTGTGGATCTTTATTGTTTTGAAACGGTGATCAAATAAACCGAGGGATATTTATTTAGTTGATGGTTTTTACCAATGATTGTTGTCGTTTTATTTGAGCATTGTACGCCCCCCCTCCATTATTGCATATATTTTGGTTGATGTATAATTTTCGTTTCCTTTACTGTTATGATAATTTGTATGTGTTTCTCTTCGATGCTTTTGTCGGGCGCTTGTTGAACAGAAATGTTGGTTTCGATTAGAGCGAACTGTTGATAGCAGCAATTAGGATTGTGATGAAGCCACTCGATTATGTTGTTAGATCACTTGTATTTTGTACGAGATGGCGGTTTTCTTAAATTCACGACTTAATCTCATATTTATTATCACGAATTTTCAGGATAAAGACAGCCACATCCTGTGGTTGTAGTGAGATCGGCATAGAAATTCCTTCTTGTTTAGAAATGTTCATGCAGATATTTTATTGGGAATTATGTCCAAATTAATTATAGGATCCGCACAGTTATCCTAGATGGGTTACTATACTTGATGAATCAAAGAACATAATTGTGTTAAAAAAAAAAAAAGAGAGAAAAGATTGTGACTTGCACGTGGTGATGGTAATGACACTGTCCGCAGCGAGTTTGTCATTATCAAATTCAAACTCACACAAAATTTAAATTACTAAATTCACCTGTAACTTGTAGCGGGTTTTAATTTTTTTAAGAAAATTCAACTGCTGCGGATTTTGACAATTACCAAACCTCTAATGGTATATAGCAGATTTTTTGTGGGTTTGTATATTTAAAATCACAAATGTTCAATATATAAATTTACAATAATAACCTCAAATTCCACATAACATACTCGATTTTAAATTTAACCAATGTAGATGAAAAATTAAAATTTTAACATCAATCCAACACAAATTCTCAAATTTAAGTATAAAATACACAAATCCATTAAAAAAAAATCACAAACTAGTATCTAAAAATAACAATTATATTTCATATTATCATTCAACACAAATTTAAAGAAAGATCTTCATTTCATTTACCATCATTAGCACCCATCCGACATTATGCCTATAATAATGACTAAAATTAATATTTTTCAAAGAATAATACTTTTCAAATAATAATCTGAAGAAAAAAATTATAACAATGAAATAATTTATGCATTAAGTTAAAAGAAAAATAATCCATACAAAAACACTTTGGTTATTTGGCATTTCGCATAATTGCATTATTTTCTTTATATAATTTTTAGATTTAAATTTTTTCAATTAAAATTAAATTAACAATATTTAAAAAAAAAATTGCGGGCCTAGTGGATATTTATGTTGGTATCCACCGGATATTAGGCTCATATCAAACCCACCCGCATCCAAGTACGAGTTTCAATTTATAATACTAAATCCGTCAGCAACCCGTAAAATTATCCGCAGTGGGCGGATTTTGATAAATAGGTTTGAGCGAATTTACGGCATAATTTCCATGTTACATTAATATGTTAATAATATTGATTTTGATGATAACAAACTTTAAATAATTTTTTATTAAAATGTTGGAGCTATTCCTTAATAAACAAAAGCCTTATAATCATTCCAATCATATTCAGAAAAGATGGACTTTCAAATTAGAAAATGATTCTCTGCAAAATCTGGTTTAAAATGTGATTCTGGAAATAAGCGGTGAACCGTTTTCTTTCAAACGGTTAACCGATTAAAACCAGAGAGCAACATATTGCCTAAGCTCTAACCGATTAAGAAAAACGGAAAACTCAAAAAGCTGGGAAGGTTACTAGAATTTAACGGAGAATCGTTTATTTAACCGGTTAACCGATAAAATTCAGAATTGAAGATTGTACTCTTCTGGCACCGTTTAACAAAACCAGATAAGGCTAAATTGTTTTGCAGGTTACTGGAAACAAATGGCGTACCGTTTATTATAAACGGTTAACCGATAATTTCCAGATAGGTCATTTCATGCAAATCCTTAACCGTTTAATGTAAACGGATAACTGATGTTCATTTTGCAGGTCTCTGGAATTTAACGGCGAAAGGTTAACTTTAAACGGCAAACAGTTTATTTGAAATTTGGCCCAACGGTAACTTTTGACCAGCGTAAACAGTTAACCGTTAATGGTTAACGGCGAACCGTTTTCGGGCAGACAGTTTGTAACGGCTAGTTTTTCAGCTCCAACTATAAATAAGCTCATTCAAATTCAAACAAGACTTGATCACAACACGACTATTGAGCTTATACTCGAGAATACAATCTTCATAGAGCTTTGAACACATTCGTGCTTCATCTATTCACATATTGGGTATCATTTTGTAATCTTAAATATTGTGAGAGGCAAAACAAATTTGTAATCTTTTGTTTTGAGTGATTGTAAGTGTTGGGATACACTTGGGTTAAGAGATTGGGATAATCTCTTGTTGTAAAGGTTATTGACACCTTGTAAGTCAAGTGTAAACATTTGAAACCTTGGAGGCTTACTTAGTGGAATCCTTGGAGGCTTGCTTAGTGGAATCCTCAAGCCCGAAAAGCTTGGAGACGTAGACGTAGGCGGGGTTGGCCGAACCACGTAAAAATCTCTGTGTTTGAATCTCTCTTCCCTTATCTTTTTATATTGTGATCAACTTATTTGTTATTGCTTTGAATTCGGTTAATATTTGCATTAAGTTTTTCTTTACAAATTGAATAATTTTTATAATTCCAATTCACCCCCCCTCTTGGGTTGCATAACCAGAATTTCATGCCATCCCTATTTGCACGTTGTGGGTCGTTAGCTATCATGAAGATATATTATGGAACATATATGTTAATGGACTTTGTAGGTCGTCAGCTCTCGCTGCCCCAGGAAAATTTGACTTGCACGTTGTGGTTAGTGGAATCCCATACTGTGTTTTTAGTTGATAGAATGGTTTCATTTTGGCATGTTGTTGTAATTGTTCTATTGCAGATCGATCCCACAGTTTCTGCATTTTTTATTTTCGGCTTTCCTGCGTATTGACTTGGCCTCTGAACTACACCATATTTAAATTGAATACTTGTACTCATCATCATTCCATTAATGAATCACTTCACCTCGGATAAAAAACTTCCATTGCATCATCGTCCCGCCTCTCTTTTTCCATAAACTGTGAATGTTTTAAAATATTCTAGACATTTATGCTAAGAAACTCCTAATAATAATATATGTTGATATGCAATACAGGGAAGTAAGACTTTGAAATTTTTATGGACTTTGTTGATTTCCCTGCCCTGCACTTACATTGATCTTATGGACTTTCAGTCGGCCATCTCTATTATAACCAAATTTTTATCTAACAATGGCTTTAAACAGTCAATCAAAATAAATGTAATAAGTCATGTAACTTAGGATTGAAATTGAACTGATTATTATGTTCTTCCCAATGTACTCTAATATGATTTTTTTTTTTCCAGAAAAAAGTGACTAGTCTTCAACTCTCAATATATTGTATATTAAGAATAGAAATTTATAATTCGAATAAATTAAGAATATAAAGGTGCATGAGAAGTTAGGGGCTTTTAAAGAACGTGAATGTATTATATCTTCCATGCTTTCTGCTGTTTATGATTCACTGAGTTCTGATGCGTTTGAGGAAGCTTGTCATTGGATGATTACAGAATATGATTTATGGGATAATGATTGGTTAAATGGTTTGTACGAGGAGAGGCATCGTTAGGTCCCATGCTATTTAAAAGGCTATTTTTGGGCAGGAATGTCAACAATTCAGCGAAGTGAAAGTATGAATGCATTTTTTGATGGATTTGTTAACTCAAAAACAAATATGAAATAGTTTGTAAAGCAATATGAAAATGCATTGAGAGTTGAATTATAAATTTCTATTCTTAATATACAATATATTGAGAGTTGAAGACTAGTCACTTTTTTCTGGAAAAAAAAAATCATATTGGAGTACATTGGGAAGAACATAATAATCAATTCAATTTCAATCCTAAGTTACGTGACTTATTACATTTATTTTGATTGACTGTTTGAAGCCATTATTAGATAAAAATTTGGTTATAATAGAGATGGCCGACTGAAAGTCCATAAGATCAATGTAAGTGCAGGGCAGGGAAATCAACAAAGTCCATAAAAATTTCAGAGTCTTACTTCCCTGTATTGCATATCAATATATATTATCATTAAGAGTTTCTTAGCATAAATGTCTAGAATATTTATTTGTGATAATATTTTATCTAAATTTTTCCAATGTAGAATTCAAATGCATACTCAAAGCTGTTATGTTGTTTTCAAAGGACGAAAGCCGGACATATACAATTCTTGGCCTGAATGCCAGATACAAGTAAATGGATTCAAAGAGAATTCTTATCAATCTTATAAATCTTTGTTGGATGCCGAAATAGCCTACAATGATTACATAAAAAGGCATGAAAAATTGCTAGAGACATCCAATATGTTAGAAACTACAAAATTTATTGTGGAAACACTCGAAAAGGGGGTGCAAATTGAAGTGCCTACATGCGACAAAGCTGTGCAAACTGATAAAGGCAGAAATGATTGTATTATTCTGCCTATATTATCCACTGTATGTTGTATTTTAGGGATAATCGTTGCTAGATGTATTTTGCATAAATGAAATTGTACCCCGTGTTATGTATAAATTTAAATAATTTAAATAAAATGATTGTTGTGTATGAATTGTTTTCCTCTAGATCCTATGCATATGAGATATGAATTCTGTAACATAAGAAAAGTAATTTTGTAAAATTATGTCCTTGCACACATTTGTGCAACATGGCTCTTTAAGTGAATTTTAATTCTTTGCACATGGCCTCTGTTATCTGCTAGTGAAAACAAAGCCTCCAATTTATATTAATATTGTATCACACATTAGCTTTGCATTTTCAAGAGGATACAAGAATCTGAAACAGTGATAAATTGAAGATGATTAGATTTGATAACTTAAACAGAATTGAAAACATGAAGAAAGGCATGGACATAAGTATAAAAGCAGAAAGAATAGTTCAATTAACGACGTGGACATGAGTATGAAAACAAAATTTAAGAGGAAGAATTATTACCTTTCACATAGCTGGAAATATTTGCACTGACTGTAAAACCATCGGTGCATATACAATATCACTTCATGACAGTGTGAGCAAACAAATTGCAAGTGGACAACAATGAAGTCCTCCTTAACAGGGAAGATTATTTGTCCCAGCTATAGAAATCTAACATAATTTCAAAAATTTAAAGTTCAATTTAACACAAAACATTATTCCATCACTACAATTTCAAACATTTAAAGTCAAATCTAACATAATTTTAAAAGTTTAAAGTTCAATTTAACACAACATTATTTCATCACTACAATTTAAAGCCAAAATACAAGTTAAGTATCATCATTGTTATTTTCATTATGCTGCTGCTGCTGTAGTAACTGTTAGAAATTCTCACTTTGAGATCCTTGATAAGTCATCGAAGGAGAAGAATAATGCAACTGCGAAGTATACGGTGGGACTAGTTGCTATAATACATAAAAATAAACATCATATTACATTACAAAAATATTAAAATATATGTATTCATTAACGACTTGTAAACAACAACTTACTGTGTGCCAATTATAAGGAAATAGCTGATAAATGTTGCTTCCACCGAATTGGGATTGGTACATAGGTACCTAATCAAATAATAAAATATAAGTAAAATTCATATAAAAATCTTAAACTAAAATTTAAATAATTTAATTCTTACATTATAACAGCCTATAGTGCTGCATTGGTTGTGATTTTCGTAAATAATACTTCCTTCTTGTAGCGTCTACATATGCGCAATCTTATACTTAATTACATATCCTCGAAATAAAAGAAAATTTTAAAAGAAAAAATTCACAAAATTTACCGTGGCTATATTGCTCCCTTGTGTGGAGATTTCATTAGGCATATGATAAGATGATGGGGCCTTTTTTTGTAAATCCTACAAGATTATTAAAGACAATTAAACTAAGACCAAATTAATTAGAAAATAGATCTTTGTTTTTAATCATACCTTATTTTTTTGTGCGGACTTGTTCTTTTGAACAGATTTCTTACGAATCGAAGATTATTTCCTTAGGCAAGGTGGATGGCCTTTACAACGTGTCACTACTGAATCATTAAGTGCAAGTTGAACATTGTTGCTACTACAACTTACTTCGCCAATAACAGTTCTTTCCACACTCTCACTGTTAATTTGTTTGTTGCTGCTACAGCTTGCTCCACCAGTATTAGTTTTTCCCACACTTTCACAGCAAATTTACTTGGGCAGATCCTTCATTGCTTTCTTAATCCAATCCAACACCGTTTTATAGCTATTTTCATCATCAAAGGCTATGTCTGCAACCTCACTGAAAGCGTTACACATTTTTTCATATCTTTCTTGCTGGATGGTCAAATTTTGCAAACCATAACAAACTTTCAGCTTACTATAACATCTCCTCACATCTTTCCTCCACCTTAATAAAATGTATCTTTCTGGAAGTAATTCAACTGAGTTACGTATCAGCACTGCAAGGGCATGCCTGTAAAGAATCCCCATAAATTGGAATTTTGAACATATACAATTAACTTTACACTTAGCTTCTTCAAAAACAACCTCAAAGAAGCCTCACCGACCTTGCCCAAATGATTCAATTATTTGATATATTGATCCCACAAAATCCGAGATATCACAATACATCAGAGCAGTCAATTCTTCTTGAAATTCTTTAAACTTGGAAATGGTGTACACTTCTTCAACTTGCCTCTCCATCTTATATCTTGATACACATGGTGTCCTTTTACTGAAACACTTGGCATCTGCTTGCCATTTTAATTTAGCTTTCCTCCTCAATGCATTTTTATATTGCTTTACAAACTGTTTCAGATTTGTTTTTGAATTAACAAATCCATCAAAAAATGCATTCATATTTTCACTTCGCTGAGTTGCTGACATTCCTGCCCAAAAATAGCCTTTTAAATAACATGAGATCCAACAATGCCTCTTCTCGTACAAACCATTTAACCAATCATTATCCCATAAATCATATTCTGTAATCATGCAATGCCAAGTTTCCTCAAACGCATCAAAACTCAATGAATCATAAACAGCAGAAAGTAAGGAAGATATAATACCTTTACGTTATTTAAAAGCCCCTAACTTCTCAGGCACCTTCTTCATTATGTGCCATAAACACTATCGATGCCTAGTAGTAGGAAAAACGTTTTCAATTACCTTTTGCATTGCCCTGTCTTGATCTGTAATGATACCAAGGGGAGGAGAATCAGACATGCATGATAGCCACACCTCAAATAACCACGTAAATGGCTCCGTATCCTCGCGTGAAATCAATATGCATCCCAACAAAATAGATTGTCCATGGTGATTAACTCCGACAAAGGGCGCGAATGGCATGTCATACTTATTGGTCAGATATGTAGTGTTAAATGTGATGACATCTCCAAAATATTTGTAAGCTGCCCTACTCCGCGAATCTGCCCAAAACACATTTTTTAATCAATCCTTTTCATCCAAATCAATGCTAAAAAAAAATCCATTACATTCTGCTTGCTTTTTCTGGAAGTACTTTAAAAGCGTCATAGCATCCCCTTTCTCAAGCTGTAATCGCCTTGTTTTGTCAACAAAATTTTTACAATCTTTTTCTAAGAATGACACATTTTCATACCCACCAGCTCCAACAACAATAGAATTGAAATTTTGGGCAATTCTAACTCCTGCACAATCATTCATTTCAATTCGCTTTTTAGCGCTTGCACTAATTCTGTGATTGCATGGGAAATACCTAGCTTTGTCTGGACTCAATCCATGGTTGTGCTGAAGATTTAAAGTTCGAAGAGCCCATTTTTCATCATCATTTAGACAACCTCCAATTTTTGCATCACAACCATTTTTCACATTCGGTTTCGGCTTCAATGCATTAGAAGATTTACTTTCTGACTTGCCGCTACGCCCACATGCAAATGTCGCATATTTTACAATTCCATCGGTCCCCTTCTTAGTACTTGGAACCTTCACACGAAACCCCTCTTGTTTACCATAAGCTTTGTAAAATGCAAACATTTCTTCATGATTATCAAATAACATTCCAAGAGCTGGCTCACATTTGTTCGGTTCCACAATTTCATTTACATCGTTAGCTCTTGTTTCTTGCAACTCTTCAAATGCATGCTCATTTTCCAAATACTCCATTTCTATAAAATAATTAACATTTGTATTAAGAAACTTATATAACATTTTGTCCAGTAATGAAAATTCCTAACAATTTAAATATATAAAACACATCCACAAATTTTTATAATTTATTCCATTATCTCCAACAATTTAAATTATAAAATCCTAACAACTTAAATATATAAAACATATCCGGAAATTGTTATAATTTATTCCATTATTTTCAGCAATTTAAATTAAAAAAAATCCTAACATATATAAAATACATTTAGAAATTGTTATAATTTATTCCATTATTTCCAGCCATTTAAATTAAGAAAAATCCTAACATATATAAAACACATTCAGAAATTGTTATAATTTATTTCATTATTTCCAGCCATTTAAATTTAAAAAATCCTAACATATATAAAACACATTAAGAAATTATTATAATTTATTCCATTATTTCCAGCCATTTAAATTAAAAAAAAATCATAACAATTTAAATATATAGAAAGCAAAAATCTACGAATTTTTACAATTTAAATTAAATATTTTAACCATTTAAATATATAGAACACAACAAAAATTTTATTTGAATGTAGTGAGAGTCACGAACTTACCAATTAATAAGTACCAATTTTATCAAGGCCTCTGTTAGTAGATCTAGATCTAAATTTTTCCTTGTGGATAAGCGAGATGCAGAGACGGAACTTGTTTTTCCTTCATAAATGCAGATAGCTCACGTTGAGTAAATGAGAGGTGAAAGATGGAGAGAGATTAAAGATGACTGTAAAAAAGTAATCTCTTTTCATTACTTTTTTTTCTTTCTTTTGATTATTTTATTTTTTAAATGAAAAAAGTAATAGACAAAAGATGGTGAGTGCAGTTGAAGCAACAGACATTGACGTGCCGATTTTTCTATCGTCCCTTTGTCGCCGTGGAGTTTAAATAGCGGAACTCTATAATTTTATAAGTTGAACCGGTTAGTACCTACGAAGCTACAGGATGTAAAAACAGTATAATACTTTTTTTTTTCTTATTATCTATTTGTAGCATCAATATTATGCTAGATATCTTAAAACTTATCCTTTAAAACTCATCTCGAATAAGAAAACACATGCTCATTAAGTGGTGGACGATTTTTTATAATTTTTTAAAATGATTTTTTTAAATATTTTTAAATGTCAACGATGAATATTACTTTATTTGCGATGAATCTTTCAAAACAAATTATGGGGATACGTAGCATTACTTTTTGTAAGAATTGATTGAATTATAGAAAAACGCATCTTGAGGTGAGGAAAGTACTCAACGAGTGCTTTTACACGGCATGCCAATATTAATTCCGGGCACCGAACTGTTACTTTAACGATAACAGCCTAGTGAGAGATAGATGTCGTACAATTGGGAAGAATCCTAAATAGCTTATAGATAGCTTTCACATTAACCTCATCCAAAGGACATGGCGTATTATTTCTCATAACTATAGTACAAACATTTCATTACAAGTTACGGACATGGCTACGGTGCAGAAGCTGCAAGTAACAGCTTCGAACTTTCCCATTTCCATCAGACATCACCTTGCTTTGGGACCTCTTTCTCTCTCCTCTAGCACCCGTGGAAGTTCCCCATTGGCTGCTGTTACTTACAGAAGCCGTAACATAGACTTCTCCTACAAGTTACTGGTTTTTCACCAATACAGAAGCTTCATTCATTAATGGCCGTCATAATATGTAATGCCATTTCACATGTGTGGTTGTTAACTGCCAAAGTTAATGCCAGTCGCTTCATCATGAATTTGCATGAATTAAAATGGCATGACATTCTTTCCCTTCTTGAATCTTGAAAATTAATTTCAAATGACAAAATGTCAAAATATTAAAACTTGAACCAACTACTCATGTAATGGCACAGCAAAAGAAGGCAAGAGTTAAATGAACCTGTGAAGTGCTATCTCATGTTCAGTTTAGTTTTCATAAAACAGATTTTTCAAACAGTCATTAATAGAGGCAGTTGAGGGTTGCAAAAAGAAAGAACACCACTCCTTATTAATTTACTCGTCCTGACAAGTGCAAGAGCAATCACACAAAGAAAAAGTTTTCTCTTTGTTCTTATAGTTACTTGATGCTTTGTGTTGTCTGTAAAGCAAACAACTTTCGAGTTTCATGGATTGGTCACACGGGCTTCTCTTTGCTGCATTGCTCATAACTGCAGCGGCCATTCATGGGGCTCAAGCATATGCTATGGTTAGTGGCGCTGTCTTTTGTGACCAATGCAAAGATGGCCAGATCTCTCTCTTTGATTATCCCATTTATGGTGAGACCTAATACTACTAAGTTCCATTCATATATTGCTCTTTTTTCCCATAGTTTTGTACATATTTTCTCGTAACAGTAACTTTGATGTAAGTAGGATTCGATCCCCAATCCTCTTGTACTATTGTGAGAGGTGACATTTATGTTTGTCGTATAGCTCACTTCAAATTGTATTTAACTACTACTTCAAACTGTATTTAATTACTTGGAATATTTTGAGCACTTCAGTTCCTGTGTAATCTTGAATGCTTAATAACATGAGCATGCTCCACTATTTTCATTTGGTGATCATGACTTGCACAACTGCTTGATTTGATTCTTTAGCTTGCCTTGGAGCAATGTGAAATGGTTGTTTGGAGCATGTTTTGCTTTTATAGTTGCTTAAATACTGTCATTGCGCTAATTTGAAGCCCTAATGACACTGTGACATGTGAACAGTACAGGAGGACATGGTCTGAAGAGTCATCAAATAAACTAAAAAATTCATTTGGTTTTCACAGGAATGAAAGTGAGGGTCACCTGTGCTGATAGCAATGGCCAAACCACAATGTCGAGGGAGGAGACAACAAATTTGTTTGGAAACTATGTGATGCGATTTGATGGCACCCCAAACTTGAGTAATTGTTTTGCTCAGGTATCATCAGGCAGCGAACAAGGGTCCACAGGTTGCGGTGCAGCTGCTGGTCCTGCCCAAAATCTTAGGCTAATGTTTAGTGTGTTTGATATGGAAATATATTTTGTGGATTCTTTGCTCACTCAGCCTGCTCAGCCCATGTCATTTTGCCCAAAGTCGGCTAACCCGGTATCTCCACCAGCCACACCTACAACACCTCCAGCACCTGTCACACCGTCAACACCTCCGGCACCTGTCACACCGTCAACACCTCCGGCACCTGTCACACGGCCGATATGTCCTCCGCCTTTCAGGCTTCCACCAATGCCTCGATTCCCACCTTTGCCACCATTGCCTCGATTCCCACCTTTGCCGCCATTGCCTCGATTCCCACCTTTGCCACCATTGCCCCATTTGCCTCCAATGCCACCAATGCCGTTTGTGGAGGCAACGGCATGTCCACATCAGTAAGTACCAACTTTTTATTTCCTATAATCATTAGCCTGATTCATCAAATTCCAACTAAATATGGAATCCATTTTGGCCAAGTAAGCTTTATGCTTACAGAACTGGGATTTTGCTTCGCAAGTGTGAATGCACCTGCAAGCTGACAAGTGGGGCTAGCATGCTTTATTTTAGAAAGCATATTCATGTAAAACATAATTGAGCTCTGAAATTGTTCTAGCTAAAGTGACTATACATGTGATTCACGTACTAGATAAAAGTATGGGCATGAGTTTACATGTTAGAACCAAAAAGGCCATACAACTGGAATAGACTGAATTTGTAGACATCAATAAATCAAATGGAGGTTCACAAGAAGATCTTGTGTTGTCTCATAAATATCTTGTAGAATACTTTAGAGCTTCAAGTTGGGTAGCTGGCTTATTAGAATCATATGGCTAAATCTTAATTATGTTACAGTAAGGAACCTCAGAATAATAACATTTTGCCAACCACGCATGTGCTACTGAACATGACATTTTGTGCTCTTCCCAGGAGCTGGGCAATGCCCGAGTACAAATGCTACTGGAGGGCACTGAACCAAGATACCAAAGTAGCAGTTGCTTTCGGACCACTTGGCGCAAGGCGATACGGGACGGACGTGACATTGTGGCAAGGGCTGCAAGGGAGAGGGGATCTCTACAGGACTCTCCTAAGGGAAGCAACAACAGCTCTTCTCAACTCCTATAATAGCCTTCAGTTCCCTTACAATTCAGTAAGTGTTGTCACGCATATGAATTATGCACTAATGGGCTCCCCTCGGAGTGCACTTCTTACTGCTTTTCGGTTCATGAGGGCGAATTCCGGCTCTGGCAATGTCACCTGCAAATTCACTCCTTGCAAGTGATCGGATCCAATGCTAGCTATCTGCTCAACCTTGCTTATATATTATTCATGCCTACACAGCCATATTATTTTTATGTGATATTTGTTCTTGATGTTAATTAGCTACAACGCTCTATATATGCATGTGTTGAATATTGAACAATTTTTACTGTCATGATTAATGATTGAGATTCAGTTATATTACCTGGTGTGTGTTCATGAATAAAAATACATTTAATTGGGATTTGGATCTAATCTATTTTTTCATAAACTTTTAATAAGATTATTACACATATCAACTATGATATTGAATGGTTGATATTCATTCATTTTTTACTTTTCTTTTTATTGGGTAATAAAACAAATAATTTTTTGCTTCCATAATTATAAATTACTTTTCACATTAAGTTTTGCCATTTTTATCATCACATAAAATTTTACTTCTTGGATGTTTGATATATTTCTAGACAAAAAAAAAATAAAATAAAATAAAGAGCAAAAAAGTGTTTTATGATCAAATGATTTAAGATTTTATTGTGATTTATTTAATGGTTTTAGATCAATGAAATTCAAAGAAAAGCTTCTTCTTCTTCTCCACTAATTTTCTCTCTAAAGACAAAGGTTAAATAAAAAAAAAATCAATATATATAAATCGAACATTATCTTCTTCGGTCATAAAAGATTTACTAGTTTTGCAGTGATGACGAATAAAGTTGAGCAATCCAAAATATTTTTAATTTGAAATTTGTAAATCTGACAGAAAGTTTGAAAAAAAATATTGAGGCTATAATGAAATTTTATGTTTGATTTATATTACAAATGTGGATAATGGGTTGGAGTTGCTAGCTTTGAAGATAGTATAGAAGAAGATCGGAGTTTATATAAATTGAGATTCTTTTTTTGCAGTTAGATTTTTATTTAAAAAAATATTATTTACGTTATTATTAAGAGGAAAAATATAAATAAATAAATCTAATCCCTATAATGTTATAGTTAACATGTGTCATAACTATATTAAAATGTTTGAAAAAAATTAAATTAGGAGAGGATCAAATCCTTAATTTTGAGCTTAAACAATCTGTGGGATGTTAAATTTTGTTGTCAATTCAAAAGGTGGTCGGTTACTTTTTCTGTGGGGAATAAAAATAAAAATATGATTTATTTATAAGCTTCATAACCATCATAACTCCTAACTAGTTGTGCTCATAGCCACGTTGACCAAAAATAAAATGTTAATGGGAACGGCGATCAATGCAGCAACTTCCATTTCGTTCTCGATCACCACCGTCTTAACATTGTTATTATTCATCCCAATCAACGGCCAAGATCAATTCACAATCATAGAAGCGACAATAGACGAAATCCAAACGGCCTTTGACCAAAACAAACTCACGTCAACGCAACTCGTGGAATTCTACATAACCCAGATCGAAACTTTGAACCCTCGGCTTCGAAGCGTGATAGAAGTGAACCCAGATGCGAGAAGTCAAGCGGAGAAGGCTGATTTGGCGAGGAAGAGAAATCAGGGCCGTAGATTCTTAGGGGAGCTGCACGGGATCCCGGTGCTGCTGAAGGACACGTTTGCAACAAAAGATAAGTTGAATACGAGTGCTGGGTCTTATGCGTTGGTGGGGTCAGTGGTCCCCCGTGATGCCACTGTTGTTGAGAGGCTGAGAGACGCCGGGGCTGTGATCTTGGGAAAGGCTAGTCTCACCGAGTGGTACTCTTTTCGGGCTCTAGGCAAGATTCCTAATGGCTGGTGTGCTAGAGCTGGACAAGCCAAGGTCAGTGATCATTTTTCATTTGATAAATTTCAGGGACCTCCCCTCACATTTAGCATATTGACACTTTGACGGTAGGTATCACTGTAATTACCGTAACCTCCCCTGCCGTTGTACATGTAAATTAATAATTTCGTAAATAAAAATCAAAGTAAATTAAAAACAAATCCCAAAATGTAAAGGCTATTTTTCTGGAAATCAATCTATCTGAAATGAAGCGGATCTCCGTTTTCTCTCTCATCAAACGAAACCCACAGCCATTTTCAAGCTTGAGAAGGTATGAAGGAGCTTTTGTAAACATAAAAGCTCTGCTGCCTTAAAGTAATTTTAGGCTATAAGTGTGAACAAGACAAGCTATGGTGGTGGCACGAGAGTGCCGTCGAGCGAATTTTTCCGGCAGCCGGCGTCAGAGACCACTGGAATTGGAACCCAAAAATGGTTAGTCTTCGAAAAAAAAAAACCCCTTGCATGTTACAATCACTGTTTTTTGGTTGTGATGACTAAGAATAAAAATTAAAAAAAAGTCTCGGAGCTGCTGGATGAGTTATGTTGAACGTAAACAAAATTGGTTTTTTTTTTTTTTTCCCCCTGTTTTCGTTGATTTCAAACTTCAATGAAGCGGAATCTTTGATTTATTTACTTGTTATTTTGGGCTCAAAAAGGTAGCTTCGGTGGTGCTTTGGTCTGGGGATGATAAATTGATTTTTGTTTGCCATGAAATTGGTATGGCAGTGTACCACTACCCAGTTGGTCAGCACTGGTCTGAGTGAATGTTCTGTGGTTATGCTGTGGACTTGTGCTGTGGCAGCAGCATTCTTTCTTACTTTCCAGTCGGCCTTCTTCACATGGCCTGTGGCTTGAAACTATATGAAAGGAGAGGCTCTTTCCTTTTCTTCTTTAGCTTGAACTTAAATGGCTAAGGAATATTATTCTAATTCCAAAGTCCAAATATTTATAAATTGCTTGTTTTACAATTACATTCACAATGGATGAACAGTTGTTCCTTGCTTTACAATTACATTCACAATGAATGAACCATTGTTCATTTACTGTTATTGAATTTGAAGCTGCCACTGCCAGAAAGTAAAGCAAGCATTAAGATTCATTAATTGCTCATTGTCTTTCTATTATACTTAAAACAGCTGTATCTGATAATAGTCTAACAGCTATGGGGAAGGAGTATCTTAGCCATTTCAGTTCAATTTCCTGTTTGTTCTTATATTTCATTGGCAGGGATTTGTGTATTTGATTCTGTTGTGCTTGCTGTGTATTTTGAATGCATTGAAGAGTGAATTAAGGCTTGGTTATTGTCTTATTGAAGTAGTTTACTGATTATTGAGCTTTCAAGATGTGAATATTCGATGAGGGAAGAAATTGTGAGAAGAAAGTTGAAGAAGCAGTGGCTGCAATGGTGATTTTTTGGCCTCAAAATGGCTGCATTTATAGCCACTGCTGCTGGAAATATTCAATCAGTAATATTGGCAGCTTTATTGATTTTCTTAATTTATATCTTACTTTTTCCGTTGGTTGTTTTAGACTTTTAGTCCTCTCATGTGATATTTGATGGAAAATTATGGTTACCATCATCAAACAAGTTGTGGCTGTCATTGTTTTTTGTAGCTAGGAGCATTTTTGACTTTTTTTCAGTCCGCTAATGCTCAAGCTAACTGTGTACAAACGTCAGGGGAGGTACCTGTAATTACGATGATACTTTCTATCAAAGTGTTGATACGCCAACCCTCAAGAGGTCCTTAAAAGTTACCCAAAGAAACTATTTGAGTATGATATGATGACTGTTCATTATTTAGTCAAATAGGAGAAAGACTTGCATACGTCGTGTGCTTCATCAGTTGAAACCCGTCAATATATGGCAGGTTATGGGATGCCATTGATGTTTTATTTTACAAAATTAAGTCTTTAGAGTTATATTGGGTGGACAGCAGAACCAACTTAACCTACGCAAATGGTAGGTTACCATTGGTCGGGTGCACCACCTCAGCATTTGACGTGAAAAACTTGCATACGTCGGGTTTAAATGCTGAGGTGGTGTGTCCGACCAGTGGTAGCCTGCTGTTTGGGTTGGTTAGGTGAACCCCATTGTGGGACTCACCCAGGTTAATTATTCAGATTTTATTTTATAAAATAAAAATAGTGGGTTGCTACCCATATGGCAAATTTCTACCGCGCTGAGGTGGTGCGTCTAGTGTATGCAAGTCTTTCTTCAAATAGAGACTCTTTTGTACAAATTGAGTCGGAGCTTAACACTTAACGTAATTAAAATGAGGTTTTTTGATTATAAATAACCATAGAAAGGGTCCTGTCATGAGTTTTGATCATCTTGTCTAAATCTTGTAGGGTTCTCTCGCTTAACAAATCTAATAACAGTTTTCATGATCACTCGTTAAATTTTGTAGTTTTATTGAAAAGTTGTGAGTTGAAAGTGATCAAATGAATCAAGATGGGTGATTAACTGTCTCTTAACTGATCAAATTGTGTATATATATAAAAAACTTGCAGAATCCTTACCTTCCATCAGGGGATCCATGTGGCTCAAGCAGTGGATCAGCTATTTCTGTTGCTGCTAATATGGTGACAGTTTCGCTTGGAAGTGAGACTCATGGCTCCATCCTCTGTCCTGCTGATCATAACTCTGTAGTTGGGTTGAAACCAACTGTTGGACTCACCAGCCGAGCTGGAGTCATTCCAGTTTTGCCCCAACATGATACCATTGGGTGAGGTTTTATATAACATGGACAGCTGACTTTTTAGAGTTCGGCTCATTCAAAAAAATTACCTACTATTTCTTTTTTGAACTTGCACTTTCTACAGTACACGTCTCCATATGTGCATGTATTTTGAGTTACAATATTTACATTGTGATCTTTATCATAAATCCTCATTGGTGTGAAATCACAGAGCCATAAGCAGGACAGTGTCTGATGCAGTTTATTTGCTTGATGTGATTGTTGGCTTTGACTCGAGAGATTATGAAGCAACAAGTGAAGCAGCGAAGTACATTCCTGTGGGAGGTTATAAGCAATTCCTCAACGAAAATGGGCTTAAAGGGAAGAGATTAGGGGTTGTCAGAAATCTCTTTTCAAATGCTCTAAATGGATCTACTGTCATTACAGCTTTTGAGAATCATCTTAATACTCTAAGGTATCAAATAAAATAAATTTTTGCTGTTTTTGCAGTTACTGAAGGCAGCTCTGATATATTTAATGTTTCTATTTTGAGATTTTCTAGACAAAGCGGTGCAACTATAGTGGATGATCTAGAAATGGCAAATGTTGATGTTATATCAAATCCTGGTAAAAGTGGGGAGCTGACGGCAATGCTGGCTGGTTTCAAGATTGCTCTAAATGAGTACCTGCAAGAGCTTGTTTCTTCTCCTGTGAGGTCACTTGCTGACGTTATTTCTTTCAATCAAAATAATGCAGATATGGTATGCACCTGATTTTCTGTTTAACGTCAATTTCTTTTTTTCCCCAACAAAATGAACTAAAGCGAATTGGCTTACGAGTAGATCCTTGGCACCACAGTTGTCGAATGAGCATACATCTTTATGTCACTTTTCACTGGGCATAAAAAGAGGTTCTTGAGACATGGATTTGACTCAATGGAGAAAAGACACTGCATTTCCTTGTAAATTGAAATGTTCTTTTTCGATTTGTGGCTTTGTGCAATGCAGGAGAAAACTAAAGAGTACGGTCAGGGAACTTTTATATCTGCAGAGAAGACAAGTGGATTTGGAGAGAAAGAGAGGAAGGCAGTTGAGTTAATGGAAAAACTGTCGCAAGATGGAATTGAGAAGCTGATGACAGAAAATGAATTGGATGCCTTGGTGACACCAGGTACTCGTGTCATTCCTGTGCTGGCTCTTGGTGGCTACCCAGGGATTACTGTTCCGGCAGGATATGAAGGCAATCAGATGCCGTTCGGGATATGTTTTGGAGGTTTAAAAGGTACCGAACCCAAGCTAATTGAAATTGCTTATGCTTTTGAACAAGCCACCATGATAAGGAGGCCTCCTTTCGTTACACCATTTTGGATTGACGAAAGATAATTTTCTTCTGTTTGATGGTTTTTGTGTCATTTGTTTATGGACGCTGATACTACCATTTGTAATCAATTCTCAAATGTTTTGGTGCCTTTTGGCAAACTTAAAAGGACCCTATTGGTGTTTCAACAAACAGTAGGGACCTGACTAATACTAATTCAAATTCGAGTTCATCATATTATTAGCAAACTACCTTTCAATCGCAAGTGAATTCATACTTACTTTTAGCTTTCTGTGCTGGCTATAAGTCATTGTTGTTACATGTTCGATCGAAAGATTCAGATAACTACTCCACGAACAAAATTGGAATATAGTTTCTTGAGCTGTCTGCATTGTCATTAGTAGTATCTGGTCCCAAGAGAAAAATGGAAAACATAGATTCCCTTTCATTTTCTTTGAAGGAAATGTTTAGAAAGAAATACAATAATAAGTTGAGTACTGCTACACTTCCTGGCTGTAGTTTGCTGTGACATTCAATCCTTGGAATATGGTAAAATGAAATAATAAGTAATTTTGTAAGTTAGGAAATTGATCATTTAATTAATGAGCGACACATGAACACTTAAGATAAAAGTACTGGGATAATACTTAAGATGCCTAGAATTATTATTTTTAGATAGAACCATGAAGGGCTACTATTATTTGGAATACAGGCTGGCCAGTAGGAAGGCGATACATGGACAAATAACTCCGGAACATAATCTTATAAAACATCAGCAACTCCAAATCCAAATTCTATTTTCTAGCTGAGAAACTTCACAAGAGTTACTAAGGTTTTTGTGACTAGGTTTTATCCTTGAAAACTAATTTAATGTACTGGTTCAGTTAACCAAAATCGAGGTAAAAGCAAATATTAATAACTTAATTTCAAACTTTTAATTCATCAAGTAACTATCTTTAAAATATCATCTAAACTGTTCTAAACCTCGACTCACTCTTATTTTTATTCAAAAGATGAGAGAAAAATGAGGGCGCGATAATGTAAAATTTTTTTGTCTTCTTAACAAAAATAGGAGTAAATTGAATTTTACAATCGGAAATTAACCTATATTCAAGTCAGATTATAAAACAAGACAAGTTGATGAACTGTGATGTGATGAATTGACTATTTTCTGCATATTGTATCGCAGAAGAGCCTTATAAATATAATAAATACAACTATGAAGTCTTCAAACTAAAATACTTTTTATTTAAAGGCAAATCATAGAGCTGACATGATTTTACATAATATTAAGGAAAGAAGAATTACTAATTTTATATGCCTACGAAAGTGAAAAATCCTCGTGCTATGCCATTGCCAATTGACTTGAATATTATAGGACGCAGCTGATGTATGTCTAGTTGATTTTTTACTAATTATTAAGAGCAATTCTTGCATTTTCATTGAATCACACAGCTCTATTATGGCTACCAATTCTTCAAAACTGAACATTCCTATCTTCTCATCCTTGCCTTTGATAATTCTAGCAGTATACTCATCCGGGTCACCAGCCACAGAGAGCCGTGAATTTTCTGTGAAAGAAGCCACAATAGAAGACCTTCAACTTGCTTTCAAACAAAACCAACTCACATCAAGGCAGCTAGTTGAGATGTACATCAGAGAAATCGGCAGACTCAACCCCCTTCTCAGAGGAGTCATAGAGGTGAATCCTGATGCAATTAACCAAGCTGACAAGGCTGATCAAGAGCGTAAGGCGAAAGCACCAAGATCACAGCTTGGCTTGCACGGCATTCCGATTTTGGTCAAGGACAATATAGCGACCAAAGATAAAATGAACACAACCGCTGGCTCATTCGCCCTGTTAGGCTCTGTCGTCCCCCGAGATGCATTTGTTGTTACCAAGTTGCTTGAGGCTGGGGCTATTATTTTGGGAAAAGCTAGCATGAGCGAATGGGCACATTTTAGGACATTCGAATCACCTAATGGTTGGTGTGCTAGAACTGGCCAAGGAAAGGTAAGTGAAAAACAGAATTAATAACTCATGCAGAACAGAATCCTGATACTTATTGATTTAACTAGAATACTAGATGCATTTTTGTTACTAACTTTAATGCAGAATCCTTATGTTTTATCAGCGGATCCTTGTGGGTCAAGCAGTGGATCAGCTATATCAGTGGCAGCAAATATGGTGGCAGTGTCACTGGGGACTGACACTGATGCCTCCATCTTGTGCCCCTCAGGTTCTAATTCAGTTGTAGGAATCAAACCAACCGTTGGCCTCATCAGCAGAGACGGTGTCATCCCAGTCTCTCCTAGACTAGACACCGTTGGGTAATTGATTCTAAATTTCTCTGAATAGCAGTATAAGTACTTATATTAACAGAGGACTCTGCACTGTTGGATTTTTACAGGCCTATTTCCAAGACTGTAGCAGACACTGTTTATGTTCTTGATGCCATTGTAGGATTTGATGCTAAAGATGAAGCAACCAGAGAAGCATCAAAATACATCCCACCTGGTGGCTATAAACAGTTTCTTAAGCCTCATGGTCTCCAAGGAAAAAGATTGGGGATTGTGAGGAATTTAGGCTCTAATTTTACCATCAGTTCTGAAGTTACTGAAGCATTTGAGCACCATGTCCGGACACTAAGGTACCAACATAGTCAGTTTTTGACATCAACTAATTGTACTCAGTCTGTCTAGCGTGATCAAAATAATCATAATAATATGTCATGGTTTTTGTGTAAATTAAGACAACAGGGTGCAATTTTGTTAGACAATTTTGAAATTAACAACCTTGAGGCTATATTGAATTCAATTGCAAATGGTGAAACATTGGCAATATTGGCAGCCGAGTTCAAACAGGCCTTGAATGCATACCTTCAGGAACTAGTGACTTCCCCAGTGAGATCCTTAGCTGATGTTATCGCATTCAACAAAATGTTCCCAGAGCTGGTAAGTATATTAGAATCAATTTCCTTTGTTTATGTATCCTTAGTTCGCACTTGACATCACCCCTGGGCACAGCTCGGCAGACTGTGAATGCACTTTGCATCCACAGTCACGCGAGTTCGATTAATAGAAGAAAAAAAGGTACGTAACTTTGACAGGAAGCTATGGCCCTGTTGTCTTAATTTATAGAGGTTGCATATGGCTTCGAGCAGGCTACCAAGATTAGGAAGCCTCCTCCATTCCAAGCCTGACTGAAGATTTGCAATAAGAACGTTGTATTGCTACTCATCGAATTGCACATAACTGATGTGTTTGTAGAACTTTCGCTGATTGGTTGCATTAAAAAAGGGGTTCTAGTTCTTAATTTTATATCGGTTTTTAATGTAATTAGTTATGCAATTCGATTCTTTTGACGCTTGGTGTACATCCCATAAGGATCTTCAATTCATTTTACGAATTATGCAAATGAATTGATTCTCCGCACCAAAATTACTGCCGAAGTAGAAAGAATTTAACTGGACAATACATAGGAGGCCTTCTGACTGAAATGAAGATCCTTATGGTATTAGAATTGTAAGGCGTGGGCTGGTTGTCTTTGTATTTTTCCCACAAAAAGAATATGATGCGGCAACATTTGGCTAATGAACAAGTACATTACTTCAGATTTGAAGAGTCCTATTTGATATTTTGACCGAAAAGAATCTGCTGGAAATAGAAAACCCATTTAACAAAATTGTTAAGAGATAGACGGCCAAGGCCTTGAACTAGTTATTCATTGTCTATTAGCATCCAGAGTAGCTGCTTTCTGAAGATTCCTTCATAAAAAAATTATAGGCCCATTTATGCTAATTCCAGGCTCTAGTTTTTGCTCTTTTCAAGTGGATCTTTGTAGTTGGACCATCTCCAAGTACATTTTTTAACTGAAACATATACATAAGAATCAGAGTTCTCTCAACAAGTTGCCACAACTTTTTCTATGGTACAAGAAGAGCGTCCCAGTTAAATAATACACTTGTAATAGATTTCTATTAGGAAAATGTTCTGGATTATCTATATGTATAGTCCAAGATTTTTCCCATTTCATCCAAGCCAAATTCAAGCTGAAAATTCTGCTTAGCCATGGCTGCCAATAATAGTTCATTCAAATTTTCTCTCTTTTCGCATTTGGTTTTGAATGTTTTGATACTTCTTCTAGCGACATCAACTAAAACCGCCAACAGTTATGCATTTTCAATAAAAGAAGCAACTATCGAGGGCATCCAGCTTGCTTTTCGGCAGAACCAGCTCGCATCAAGGCAACTTGTTCAATTTTATATAGGAGAAATTCGCAGACTCAACCCGGTCCTGAATGCGGTCATAGAGGTGAACCCAGATGCTCTGTACCAAGCAGATAAGGCCGACTATGAACGTAAGGTTAAGGCACCCGGCTCACTGGTGGGTTTGCGCGGTATTCCTGTTCTTCTGAAGGATATGATTGGAACCAAGGACAAGCAAAATACCACAGCTGGCTCGTTTGCACTGTTAGGCTCAGTTGTGGCTCGGGATGCTGGTGTGGTGATGAAGTTGAGGAAAGCTGGTGCCATTATTATGGGGAAGGCTAGCTTGAGTGAGTGGGCTGATTTTAGATCCTTACAAGCTCCCAATGGTTTCAGTGCTAGAGGTGGCCAAGGAAAGGTGAGTTGAGCTTATTAAGCCCTTTACAAATTAGACATGCACGTTTACATTTTGGCAGTAAAATGTGGATGCATTACACCAAATTCTACTTACTCATCTGAAAACAAAGACCGAAAAGAATGGCATGAGCTGATAAAGAAACTTAAATATTATCTGCAGAATCCGTATGTTCTATCTGCAGATCCTTGTGGGTCAAGCAGCGGACCAGCAATATCAGTAGCAGCAAACTTGGTTGCAGTATCACTGGGAACTGAAACTGATGGTTCAATTCTATGCCCTTCAAGTTCTAACTCAGTAGTGGGAATCAAACCAACCGTTGGTCTCACCAGCCTAGCCGGTGTCATTCCTGTATCTCCAAGACAGGACACCATTGGGTATGTGATGTTAACTTTCCTATGCTTTCTAAGTGATATTTGCTTATCTCTATTCATATCTGATGCTAAAGTAAGTTCAAGTAATGGAAGTTCCATAAGTAAATCTAATAACACACTTTTAACTGTAAATTTGATTTCTTCAGAATCTTTATGCAATATCAATTGACAGTGAACATTGACAAATCACCTCTGTTCCTAGGCCTATCTGCAGGACTGTGGCAGATGCAGTTTATGTTCTTGATGCCATTGCATTGCAGGTGTTGATTACAACGATCCAGCAACCAAAGCAGCATCATACTACATCCCCTATGGAGGCTACAAACAGTTCCTTAAGCTTTATGGTCTCAAAGGAAAGAGACTAGGAATAGTGAGGAATCCATTCTTCAATTTTGATAAGGGATCTGCCCTGACTCAAGCTTTTAATTACCATCTTCAAACATTAAGGTATTATAACACTCTCTGTAGTGCAAATTTCAGTATATACTGCTTCTGAAATGCGAACGTCCACATTTTACATATTTAATTCAATTTTCTTTCTAATCTAGACAACAAGGTGCAGTTTTAGTTGACTATCTAGAAATAGCGAACATCGATGTGATCTTAAATGCTACTGCCAGTGGAGAGGCAACGGCATTAGTGGCTGAGTTCAAGCTAGCCTTGAACGCATATGTCAAAGAGCTTGTGGCATCACCAGTGAGATCTCTGGCGGAAGTTATAGCCTTCAATGAAAAATTCTCAGATTTTGTAAGTCTACTTTTGAGCACGATCACTTTCATTATTTCATATTACATAATCCTAGTCTATACCTTGATAATACTCATAACTTCTTGAATGATCATGCAGGAAAAGATTGAAGAATTCGGCCAAGATATCTTTCTTGCAGCGCAAGCAACAAACGGGATTGGCAACACAGAAAAGGCAGCATTGTTGAACTTAGCAAAGCTTTCAAGAGATGGGTTTGAGAAAGCGATGACAGTGAACAAACTCGATGCTCTGGTTACTCCACGTTCAGATATTGCTCCTGTTCTTGCAATTGGTGGATTCCCAGGAATCAATGTTCCTGCTGGATATGATACTGAAGGTGTACCTTTTGGCATTAATTTTGGAGGACTGAGGGGAACAGAGCCAAAGCTCATTGAGATTGCCTATGGCTTTGAGCAAGCTACTATGATTAGGAAGCCTCCTTCATTCCAGCCCTGAGGCTTTAACATAAAAAAATTCAATTGAAGTTCTAAAAGTGTGCATTAGTAGACTTATGATCGATAAGTGTGTAATTTCCATTAATCAGTTAAGTTCAGTTAATGTATCATCTGGGCCAAATGATCCTCTCTATTCCTTTTGCTTAGTCATATTCAAGAAAATGGGGCTAAGCAGCAGATCTGCAGGCATTTTCTTCGGCACTTACATTGGCCATAGTATATATATTAATAATAATGATGCATATTCAAATTGTTCTACATATTAAATTTGTACAAACTGATATAACATATTATATCATTTTCACTTATTCTATTCTTTTATTCTCTGAAAATGTGAAATTGTAGCAATGATGTAACATTACCACGTTAATTCATAAGAATAAAATTTCTACCAAGTTTGTATATGTATCGTTACTTAGTACATTAAACATTGAAATTTCTCCGGAGATTTTTGTTGAAAATCTATCAGGCAAGTCAGAAAAGGCACCGTTTTGTGATTATTGTTTTGTATGTGGCTGACTGAAAGAGATTTTCAGCTCCGGGAAAAGTAATTTTATCCCATTCTAGATCTAGAGTAAATTTGACAGCACATTTTTATATGATTATACGTGCGAAATGGGTATTCTGGGAGATTTTGGATCTAGTGCTAATCTTATCTTGATTGTATTAATCCATCACAAGTTTCGAGAACTTAAGCACAAAAACTAGATCAACACCACATGGTCCAAATCCAAATAGCATTGGAGAAAAAAATAAAATAAAATAAACCACCGACAAACTTACTGAAAGCCATAGTGATGCCATAAAAACATGTGGTTTCGGAATATCATCCCGGTCCTGGTCGTCTCAATTGGGTCCGCCACATTCTAAAGAATAGCCGCTTTTCGTACAATTATACTTTCATCATGGAGAGTTATATTATGCCATCACCCACTAACGTTCTGGCTTTTTTTGTTTTTTCTTTTTCAAGTTGACCTCCATCATTGCATTATCACAATGTGTTTCATGTTTATTAGTTTATATATACAAACAATTCGAGCATTTTCTTAAGTATCCATCTCATCCAACTCCGAGCCAAACAAAGTGACCATCGATGCATTGCCTAAAAATGGCTACCAGTAGTATCGCAATACTGGCCTTTTCTTTGTTTTCCCATCTGCTCCTTCCGACTCTTCTAGCCATATCAGCTCAAAGTAATGCCATTCATGCATTCCCAATAAGAGAAGCAACCATCAAGGATCTCCAGCTCGCTTTCAAGCAAAACAAGCTCACGTCCCGGCAGCTGGTTGAATTTTACCTCGGAGAAATCCACAGGCTCAACCCGCTGCTTCACGGCGTCATAGAGGTGAACCCCGATGCACTATCCCAAGCTGATAAGGCTGACTACGAGCGCAAGGTTAAGGCAGCAGGCTCACTGCGGGGCTTGCACGGGATTCCTATTCTTCTTAAGGATAACATTGCAACGAAGGACAAGATGAACACCACTGCTGGCTCGTATGCTCTGCTCCGCTCAGTCGTGCCCCGGGATGCTGGTGTGGTGGTGAAGTTGAGGAAAGCTGGTGCCATTATTTTGGGAAAGGCCAGCTTGAGTGAGTGGTCTAACTTTAGATCCTCCAAAGCACCCAGTGGTTTCAGTGGTAGGGGGGGCCAGGGAAAGGTGAGCTTAAAGTTAGTCAGCTACTTGGTTTTATGCTATAAACTACCTATTGCTATTAAGGCAAGTTTGGTATTTACCTTCCATTTTTTTGGAAAAATAAAAAGAATAAAACTAAATTTGTATTCTGTAAAATGATTGGAAACACGTGACCTCTTATCTTAATCAACAAGTAGTAATTAAACAATACTCTTTGTGTTCAATAATATCTTATACTATATACTCAAAAGAGATTTTACTAGTTGAACCAACTAATAAGTCAAATACCACACCAATCCGAAAATTTGACTAAGATGGTGTCTGAATCCGAAAATTTGACTAAGATGGTGTTTGATTACTCACAGAAAAAATTCAGACAAAACGGCATTTTTATCTAGTAATTTTAAATAAAGTGTTTGTTGGGGGACTTAACATAAGATTTCTAAGTATCCAACTTAAAAGACTAGCCTTTTAGGTGGAGTGACCTACTACCTTATAAACCCAAGCATCTCCCCTTTACTAACTAATGTGGGACACAACTCAATAATGTTTAACTATCTAGTACTGCAATTTTGAAGTAAATATTCTCACTTAGTAGATTTGTTAAATTTTTTTATTCTATTATTGTTTTCTACGAGACAAGTACACATTCTACTGTTTTGGAGATTTAATATGGATTAATGACAACACCAAATTCTACTTTATAATCTGAAAACGAGGACTGAACAACAGAACAAGGTTTGGCTTTGGCATATTAGGACTTATTTTGGTGATGCTAATGTTTGCAGAATCCATATGTTCTATCAGCAGATCCTTGTGGGTCAAGCAGTGGCTCAGCAATTTCAGTAGCTGCAAACTTGGCTGCCGTGTCACTGGGAACTGAAACGGATGGTTCCATTCTATGTCCGTCCAGTTCTAACTCAGTAGTGGGACTCAAACCAACCCTTGGTCTCACCAGCAGAGCCGGCGTTATCCCAATAACTCCTAGACAGGACTCCGTTGGGTGTGTGGAACCTTTGCCAATATGAACTGATGGCATTTAACATTAATTGAAAAATAAAGGAACATTTTTTTTTTCCTCGCAGACCTATTTGCAGAACTGTAGCGGATGCTGCTTATGTTCTAGATGCCATTGCAGGATTTGATCATTACGATCCTGCAACAAGGGCAGCATCAGAGTACATTCCACGTGGTGGCTACAAACAGTTTCTTAGGCCTCATGGACTCAAAGGGAAGAGATTGGGAATTGTGCGGAATCCATTCTTCAATTTTGACGAGGGCTCTCCACTGGCTCAAGTTTTTGATCACCATCTGCACACACTCAGGTTGAATTATGCATAAAAGCATTTTTGTTATTCCAGCCTACTTTTGCAGTAAATTAAGTGACTAAACTAAAGACAAAATGAAATAAGCAAAAATGCAGCAAAATTATTTTCGTTATTCCAGCATACTTTTGCAGGCATTATATGCAAAGCCATTTTACTATTTTACAGGTAAGATTAACTGATTAAGCCTAGGACAATACAATAGTTTTGAGGTTTCGTCTTCGTTCTCAATGAATCACCGCCCTTTATCTTCAACGTTCTCATGTATCCTCCAAGAATCTTCTAGAATGTTTTTCTTCTGTTAATGTAAGAGTTTCATCTGCTGCCAAATTCAAATTATGTTTTTACTGCTGAAATAGTCTCACTGTGGCATTTCATCAAACATTTCTTCTCTTTCATCAAACACTTGATCTTTAACTCGAATGAATGTCAATGACACTTGATTTTCCTCCAATCTAGACAGGAAGGTGCACTTGTAATCGACCATCTGGAGATAGGCAACATTAATTCACTAAATTCTATAGCAAATGACGAAACGACAGCAATGCTGGCCGAGTTCAAGTTGGCCATAAATGCATATCTCAAGGAGCTTGTGACTTCCCCAGTGCGATCTTTGGCAGAGGTTATAGCCTTCAATAACAAATTCTCAGATTTGGTAAGTACTCTTCATCATTTGAGCATGCATACATGTCTTGGTAATTGTATCAACTTTGGTAATAATTCCGATGACACGAATGTATCTAACCATACATGCAGGAAAAGATCAAAGCATACGGCCAGGACTTCTTTCTGTTAGCAGAAGCAACAAATGGAATCGGCAAAAAAGAGAAGGCGGCAATACTGAATTTAGAAAAGTTTACAAGAGATGGTTTTGAGAAGCTGATGACCAGGAACAAGCTTGACGCATTGGTGACACCAGGATATGCTGTTTCTACGCTTCTGGCAGTCGGTGGGTTCCCAGGAATCAATGTTCCTGCTGTATATGCTGGTGATGGTGAACCTTTTGGCATTTGTTTTGGAGGATTGAAGGGTTCAGAGCCAAAGCTCATTGAGGTTGCCTATGGCTTTGAGCAAGCTACCAAAATTAGGAAGCCTCCTTCATTCAAGTCTTGAATATCCATTTTCGGGGCTGTTGACTGTACAATGATTAAACCCCCCTACTATCGTAATGCAGGGGTAACTTGAACTTTTAGATTCTATCAAATAAAATTCAACCGTTTTTATTGATATAAATTATAAAGTTAATAACTATGGTGGGTGTGATTGGCTTCCCTTTTCTGGAAAATCCCATTTAATCAATTTTTTTAATATCATAAAATCAACTAATTAATTAAAAACTCATAATTGAATTGACCTGTTCTTTTTTTTTTTTTTTTTGGTTAATTAGGGTTAAGGTATTCTGTCAATGGATAAAGATGGTCAAGTGATATAATAAGAATTTATGGTGCATTTATTTTATGGAATGAGAATAAAATGAAATGGAAATGAATTGGGAATAGGAATGAGGAATGAGAATGAGATTATATAATGTTTAATTGGAAAAAATAAATGTGAATGAGAATGTGTTGGAATGTCATTGATGTGTTTCCTTGGTAAAATAAATAAGAATGAGGAATGGAAATGAGAATTAATTTACCAAAATACTCATAATATTAAATAAGAAAATTATTCATCGTACATTCGTTTTTTCTAACTTTTTAAAAATACACAATTCTTTTTTTTTTTTGGCTGAAATCCACCTGAAATTATATTTCTTTTCACTTGTCCACTTCAGTTCGGAGACCGTTAAGAAAACTAACGAAATATTGTGTAAATAACTTTTTTACCTTCAAATTTAAAAGATAAATTATCCATCGACCACCTATTTTTCGTATTATTTCAAAAACACACAATTCTTAATTTTTGTTTGTTGAACTTCACTTGAAGTTATATTATTTTGCACTTGTCTACCACTGTGTCGTTGTGAAATGATAATTTTACCCTTATGATATCAGCAAAGTTCTAACGGTGTTATAACAAGAGTGGGCTAATGAAAAAAATTTTAACTTCAGGTGGAGCACTGCAAAAAAAAAAGGTAATTCGGTAGATAATTTTCATTTTTGAAAAACTGTGAAAAAATGGGTGGACGGTAAATAATTTTCCTATTAAATAATGTAATTTTCATTAACTAGATGCATGTATAAATATTATTATAAAAATTATATTAATTAAAAAAATAAAAAAAAATAAAAATAATAATAAATGTTAACAATGATAATATTAATAAAAATAATTAATAATAACTAAAATAATAAATTTAATAAAATTTAATAATAATAATAATAATGACATTTAAAATAATAAAATTAATTGTAATTTGAATGAAGGTAGTTCAGAAAATATGAAAAAATTAGAGGGTTATAAAAGTCATTTCAGAAAATGAGAATCCCCATTCCCAACCCCCATGGAAATGAGATTCCCAATCCTTATTTTCAAATTTTGTGGAACCCGCATATTTTATTTTTATTTTTAAATTATATTTTACCAAATAAATATATGTTTCATTCCTATTCCCTAAACCTTCAAGTAAAAATACCATTAATAATGCAAAATAATGGTTAAACGAATAAACACCATGCTACAAATAAAATAACAATAAAGAAAATACAAAGGAATTAAAGTGCTACTCTCAGGCCCTCGAAGGCAATGTATATTCATATGATTGATACTTTGCAAAATGGGTATTTTTGTGAATTTGTTTACTTTTTTATGCAATTTCTTTGTTGACTTTTTAGAAAGTTAAAATTGATAGTCATTATACAGATAATTAAATTTTAATCATATCTTATTATAAATGTACGCCAGACATAATATTATTAGAACATCGTAATTGGATTCAAATTTTCAATGGTGACCTAATTATATTTTTTTAATAATTATGGCATTTATAACAATTAACGGTTAAAATTTAATAAACTATGTATTCTCTTATCAAGAGAATTATTCAGTCAACTTCATCGTTGCATCGCCAATGACTCAATACATAAATATACACACACGCACATATGTGTTGCACGTTTTGTTTTTGTTTTTTGGGATAGAACTCAATATGTTACATGCAACACGGTTGTACAAATAGACCGAGCATTCAATAATCAATATCTTCCTATATTGATTATATGTTATATAATTATATATATTATATACAATTATATTGTTTAACAAAGACTGCCAATAATAATGTGTCATTGACCTTTCCTTACTTTTCACATCTACTCCTGATTCTTCTAGCCATGTCAACCGATCGATCCGACGATGAATTCCCAATAAGAGAGGCAACTATCAACGATCTCCAGCTCGCTTTCAAGCAAAACAAGCTTACGTCCTGGCAGCTGGTTGAATTTTACCTCGGAGAAATCCACAGGCTCAACCCGGTGCTCAACGGAGTCATAGAGGTGAACCCTGATGCACTATCCCAAGCTGATGAAGCTGACTGCGAGCGCAGGGTTAAGGCACCAGGTTCACTGCCCGGTTTACATGGGATTCCTATTCTTCTCAAGGATAACATTGCAACGAAGGACAAGATGAACACCACTGCTGGCTCGTATGCTCTGCTCGGCTCAGTCGTGCCCCGGGATGCTGGTGTGGTGACCAAATTGAGGGAAGCTGGTGCCATTATTCTGGGAAAGGCTAGCTTGAGTGAGTGGGCTAATTTTAGATCCTCAAATGCACCCAATGGTTTCTGTGCTAGGGGTGGCCAGGGAAAGGTGAGTTCAAGGAATTAGGTAGGATTCAGTGTTCAGCATGTATATATCTCTTGTTTGAAAACAGCACGTGAGTTTAGTTGTTTGATTTTATTTATTTAATTAATTTGGGCAGTTTTTCCCAACACTTAACAACGTTTATGACCAGTAATTTTGAACTAATACTGCAGTTTTCTAATTGTAGCTTTTGTTTAATATTATGGATTAATAACAACACCAAGTTCTTCTGTAAAATCTGCAAAAAAGGGCTGAAAAGGTGTGGTATATCAAAAACTAAAACATTTTGTTTGCGATATTTATTGCAGAATCCATATGTTCTATCAGCAGATCCCTGGGGGTCGAGCAGTGGCTCAGCAATATCGGTAGCAGGCAACTTGGTTGCAGTGTCACTGGGAACTGAAACTGATGGTTCAATTCTCTCTCCTTCCAGTTCCAACTCAGTAGTGGGAATCAAACCAACCGTTGGTCTCACCAGCAGAGCCGGCGTCATCCCTTTAACTCCTAGGCAGGACTCCGTTGGGTATGTGGAACCTTTGCCATATCAATTTGATGGCTGTTACCTTTAATTGACAAAGGACTAGTTGCCCTGTAGGCCTATTTGCAGAACTGTAGCGGATGCTGTTTATGTTCTTGACGCTATTGCAGGATTTGATCACAATGATCCAGCAACCAGTGCGGCATCTAAATATATTCCACATGGTGGCTACAAACAATTTATTAAGCCTCACGGACTCAAAGGGAAGAGATTGGGAGTGGTAAGGAATCCATTTTTCAATATTCTCAAGGGCTCTCCACTGGCTCAAGTTTTTGATCACCATCTGCAGACACTCAGGTTGAATTACTTGAAACCATGAAAATCTCTCCACGTTATAAAATGCATACAAGTATTTACTCTGGGTTAGTAAGCTTAATTAGCCTGATGAATGGTTGGAAAATGCAGTAAAGTCAACAGCTAAAAGACAAAATAAGATCAGCAGAAAGGCAGTGAAATACTTTTTGTTATTCTAGCATACATTTCGATGTGAATTGCAGGCATTATATGCACAGCCATTGTACTATTAAATGATCAAATGCTGAGATTAGGCCTAGATTAATACAATAGTTATTAACATATAAGGTTTATTTGGTACATTTTGTCTTCATTCTCAATGAATCAACACCTTTATCAAGAGTTTCATCTGCTGCCAAATTCAAATTGTTGCTTTTAAGCTGAAATGATCTCATTGTGTCATTTTTTTGAAAAGCTTCTTCACTTTCATCAAACATGTTATCTTTAACTTGAATTAATGTCATTACACTTGATTTTCTCCAATTTAGACAAGAAGGTGCACTTGTAATAGACCATCTAGAGATAGCCAACGTCAATTCAAAAAATTCTATATCAAATGACGAAACAATAGCAATGTTGGCTGAGTTCAAGTTAGCCTTAAATGCATATCTCAAGGAGCTTGTGACGTCCCCAGTGCGATCTTTGGCCGAGGTTATAGCTTTCAATAATAAATTCTCAGATTTGGTAAGTCTTCATCATTTGAGCATGCATGTCTTGGTAATTTTATGAACCTTCGTAATAATGCCTGATTGCTCGAATAACTGTACATGCAGGAAAAGATCAAAGAATATGGCCAAGACCTCCTCCTCTCAGCTGAAGCAACAGATGGAATCGGCAAAACAGAGAAGGCAGCAATATTGAATTTAGAACGGTTTACAAGAGATGGTTTTGAGAAACTGATGAGCACAAACAATCTTGACGCATTGGTGACACCTAGATCATATGCGTCTACTCTTCTGGCAGTTGGAGGGTTCCCAGGAATCAATGTTCCTGCTGGATACGATAGTGAAGGTGTTCCTTTTGGCATTTGTTTTGGAGGATTGAAGGGTACAGAGCCAAAGCTTATTGAGATTGCCTACGGCTTTGAGCAAGCCACCAAAATTAGGAAGCCTCCTTCATTCAAGTCCTGAAGTTTTAAACTATCAATATCTATTGTTATGCAGGGCAACATGAACTATTGGATTTTATTTACTAAAAGTTAAAATGAAATTGAAATAAACAGTTCGAGATTAGTTGTATTAGTACCAATAGTAATGTTTATGCCATTTTAAAACATGAAATATTTATTGTGATTGTCGTGACAAAATATAAGCAGATCATATAAATAAGGTTGATATTGAAAATACAGCGCTCCCCTGGAACCACTAAACGTGGAAAGACTCCTAATTGGCTCCTCTGCAACCCAAGAAGACAGAAAATTCATCATTTGACGAAGAGCACAAGATTGAAGTCTACAGCTCAAGCAAACATGATCATCATAATTATTCACAACTGTAATTATTTTCGTTATTGTATATTTATTAAGTTAAGGATCGGCAAAGAAGGTCTAGAGTCTTGCAGCAGCAGCAAAGGTCATAATATTTTCGTGATGCGTGTTGTTCGATGTTACTTGCAACCATAAATTTATTTGTACAAAGTAACGCGGCATAACATGATTAAATAAATAATGCTGAAACCACAAACCCATTCCCCACAATAATTCCTTACCAAGCCACCAGAACATGCCAAACCCGATCTCTTCAAAGCCCCATCAATATTGAGTTTGAGAAATGGCCACTTTGGGGGCTGCCATCAGATCCATCTCTCTGTTTTTGGATCTCTTTGACAACCGAAAGACTTATAAACAGCAGTGAGCTCTTCTGTACGATTATTCACGTCCTTGATTACGTTGGGAAGACTACTCGTCTTATGTGCATGAACAAACTAATTGCGCCAATACCACATGTGCTAGACAGTGAGACCAAACAACACTGTCCAATCTTTCTCATTAGTCATCTTCAAGTGGGTTTTCAGATTACAAACAATCCATGCACGAAGCTCCAAGGTAAAAAAGGTATGACTTGTGTGTTTCGGAAGAAGGGCTAACCAAATGCGTTTGGAGTCCACACAATCCCTGACTGCATGGAGGGCATCCTCCCTGATATGTCCACACTGCTTGCAAGTACTATCATTAAGCACATGTCTTTGCGATAATTCCTCATTAGTTTTCAATCTATTATGTATCAGCAGCCACAGAAACACCGAATGCTTTGGGGGCCTTTCCATTTCCATATCAAACACCAAAGGGAATTATTCTCACTTGGCAGCGGTTTAAGAAGGGATAAATAAACTAACTTCACACTAAACGAACCAGACCTCGTTGGACCACAATAACGGCAATCATCTTCCCCACTACCAGAAGAGGGCATAGTGTCAGCTATTTTGAGAATTATATGGTGGTGCAGCAAAAAAGTAAACCGGTCCCCGTTCCAAGCACCATTATTATCGACAAAATTAGCCACACACTCAGTCAACATGTTCTCGTCGACAGGTCAAGAGCATAAGACTGCAAGCAACGCCCGTCCTCTAGCCAACAATCTTTCTAAAATTTAGCTAGCTTCCCATTCCCAATAGCCTAGCCAGTCCCTTGGAGAACCTCAGACCAGACATTTCCCACTGCCTTCCATAAAGCAGAACCATATCGAGTTGGAAGTGCAAGAGGGAGGTTTTCCTTATCAACACCATACTTAGGCATCATAAAAGAACAAAAAGCAGAATATATATTGTAAACAAGACAGCTAAAATAGTGAAGTGTTTCACATGTTTTCATTAACTGTAATGCTTGTATTTATATACATCATTTGTAACTAATAAAGAGAAAATAAAGGAAACTATACATGAGAGTAGCAAGGAGAATAGTGGAAGGGATTGCTGTCCGTAACTTGTGGAGAGTATCATGGAACTTGAGATTATCTGATATGTCCCCGCAAGAAGGTGTTGCCATTGGCGACACCCATCTTGAACCTTAATTCAGAAAATGGTCGACTAGTAGTTGTTGGAATGACTTCTATACCCAAAAAGTAGTGTAGATGGCCAAGGTCCTTAATTGAGAATTTCTTTGCTAACAAGTGAACAAATTTAGATAGAAAATTACCATTGTTGCCAGTGAGGATAAGATCATCAACATAGACCAGAAAGAATGCAGTGATGCCCCCGTGATTGTAAATAAATAAGGAAGCATCGGAGATAGCATTGTGAAAGCCGATTTGATGCAGGAAGGAATATAGTTCTTAGTACTAGGCACGAGGTGCTTGCTTTAACCCATATAATGCTTTTCGTAACTTGCAAACATGATTGGGAAAATGATGATTAGTGAACCCAAGGGGTTGAGACATGTAAACTGCTTCTGAAAGTGTGCCATGGAAAAAAGCATTGTTGACATCCAGTTGTTGGAGAGGCCAACCATTAGCAAGAGCAAGACAAAGGATGAGACGCACGGTTGTAGGCTTGACAACGGGACTAAAAGTTTCAGAGTAGTCAACACCGGCTCGTTGGTGAAAATCTTTGGCGACTAAGCGGGCTTTATAGCACTCTATAGTGCCATCTAGATGTCGTTTGATGCGAAAAATCCACTTGCAGCCAATGATGTTTTGCGATTGTGAATAAGGAACTAGTTCCCATGTCTGATTTTGGATCAAAGCTTTATATTCACGTATCATTGCAGCCTTCCAGTTGGGATCTTGTAAAGCATGTGCAACTGATGTTGGTTATAAGGTATTAAGTAGGGGATGTTTGGTGGTAACGAGAGTGAATTTATGTTTAGGCTTGAAGATATTATTTTTCGCATGAGTTATCATAGGGTGGTTTGGCCTAGTTTGTGATGTTGAATTGGTTGAGTTGGAGTCTTGATATGGTGAGTTTGAGGATAAAGGTGATATAGGCATGGTGGGCAAAGGATATGTCTCAATAGATGAAGGACTAGTCACTAGAGAATCAGTTCTGGTATCAACCTGCAAGGAAGCATTTTGAGTGGTACCATTATCTGCATCAAACGTGTTAGGAGAAGATACATGTGGAGAAAAAAATAGCTACCATAGATGGAGTCCAATTAGAATAAGAAGAAGTAGAAACACAAGTTTGAGATAAATCTAAATCATGATAAGGAAAAATAGATTCATAAAAAATAACACGACGTGATATATACATACGACTAGAAACAATATCAAAACATTTATAGGCACTTTGTGAAGTGCAATATCCTAAAAAGATACAAGGTTTAGACCTAGGTTCAAGTTCATGAGTGGAATATGGATGTAGCCAAGGGAAGTACTGACATCCAAAAATTTTAATTTTATTGTAATTAGGTTCATCACCAAAAAGTGTTTCATAAGGACTTTCTAACTTAAGAATATTAGTGGGTAAGCGATTAATCAAATATACAACAATATGAAAAGCATAAATCCAAAAACGTATAGAAAGAGATGCTTGATGTAGTAAGGTAAGACCTGTTTCTACAATGTGACGATGACGCCGTTCACTGGTACCATTATGCTCAGGAGTATATGGAGGTGATGTGAGATGTGAAATGCGACATTTACTGAAGAATGGTTTCAATTTTATAAATTCTCCACCACCATATGAGAAAACAAAAATAATGGAAGTCTTAAAAAAATTTTCAACTAGGATTTTAAAATTGATAAAGATATCATACACATCAGATTTTTGTTTCATTGGGTAAAACCAAATATATTTTGTAAAATGATCCATGAATATAACGTAAAATCGAAAATTATCATGGTAAGTAATAGGCGCAGGACTCCAAACATTTGTGTAAATAAGCTCTAAAGGTTTGGAACTTGAAAGAGAATTTTCAGCAAAAGGAAGTCTATGGCTTTTATGACAAGCACATGAATTATAAAAGGAATCAAATTTATTTGGTGTTACTGTCAAAGAATTTTTATTAAGAATATATTGTAGAATCCGAAATGAAGGATAGCCTAGTCGTTGATGCCAAGCAGAAGTAGAAGTTGATCTTGATGCAAATACTAAAGGACTTTTAATTAAAGAAGATAATGAAGGCCACTCGTACACTCTTTCCTTATTCAAGACGCTCATGAGAATTATTCCCGTTAGCTGATCCTTCACATGAAAACACGAGTCAAAAAATTCAATTGAGACTTTATTGGTTTTACAAAGTTCGGATACTGGGAGCACATAGTACATTTGATAAAGTAATGGGTTTTGAGGTAAAGGAGAATGTAAGCGAACCAATATGAGAGATGGGCAAACCTGAACCATTGCCTATTATTACTTCATCAGAACTTGTGTAAGGAGCATGTTGAGATAAATTGTTAACGTCAGTAGTGACGTTGTGTGAAGCTGCAAAATCAAGAAGCCAGGTTTGATTCGGATTTAGAGACGGATTGCTGTAATTGCATATTGGGAGACCTGGATGAGGTATCTGCGTAATTGTTGATTGTTGTGAAAATTTTAATGATACTCGCAAGCGCACGAATCTAGAAATAGAGTAGTGGTAATGAGGTCGATCCCACAAGGACTGTTATAAATTGAAAAGTCTAATTTAAATCTAAAAGAAATATTAATTCTAACCTAATTGACCAAATTGAGTTTTTGAGAAAATTAAACCAATTAAACTAAGGAAGCAATTAAAATAACGGAGAATTCAATAAGATAAGAATTACCAAGGTTTCAGAATCCACCACTATTCAACTAGTAATTATCTAATTATTAATTAATTCTCAATTTTAGAGTGACAACTCGAAATCAATCTATGTCATCTCATGGATATAACAATTAAGCCCAAGTAATTAAATCTAGTGTATGTTCTTTTTCTGGTTAATAATATGACATCTAAGCATCCCATGTAAACATATTGAATAACAAAGAGTCAGTTTTCCTAAGCACTCTATGTAAACAATTTAATGAAAGACATAAAATCAAAGATAATCATGTATAAACTTTATAAATCCAAGCATAGATTTAATCGAATATTAATCATAACAATCAATAATGCATGACAGAATTGATGAAAAGATTTTAATAACATCCAATTAATCATGTGAAATAAAAACCATAAACATTAAAGCACATATATAGGGAATTAAATAAATAAAAAGATAATTATTTTATTGAATATGGTTTCATCCTTAACCTCAGTATAAGAAAATTAGCTAGACATACTTGAATTGGGAACAACAAAATTAATAAAGTCAGCCATGGGAAGCCGAAATATTGCTGCTGCAACTGCTCTCTATTCAAAGCCGAATTCTGCTTCCCTTTCTTCCCCCTCTCTAGCGGCTCCCCCCTTGCAAAAGCCAAAGTTCGGCTTTTCTATTGTAACACCCTCCAAAATCCTCAAATCAAAAGGATTTAAAACAAGCCAAGCACAACCGACTTTGAGCCCATGGACGTGGAGCCCACTTGAAATTTTCATTCTTTTTGTAATGCCATGCAATTGCTTCTCACGTGCCGGCCACTTCAGCTTTAAATTTCTTCTTTGTTTGCACTAGCATGGAGAATTCAATTTAATGGCCTCGGCTTCTTCGGATTGAATTTCATACATATTTGCTTAACTGCTTCCACAAATTGACTTGACTTTTAATGTTGTTCAGTTGTTATTCTTTATGTACTTTTCATTCATAATCTCTAATTAATTCCCTATTCAATAAAACAATTCAACTAATTAAAAATAACAAATAAATATAACTATCAATTATTTAATTAAGGGTAAAATATGTATATATTATATGCTCATCATTGATGTTGCTGTAAAGTTGGCTATAGGGTTGGAAGTTTGTCTTGCAATCTTGCATAATAATTATATCCATTAGAACATTTCTTAGCACTGTGTCTTTTTTGGTGACAAATTTGACAAGTGCCTTGATAACTTTTCTTGTGATTTGGTTGTTGATTCCAATTGTTTGATGGGTAAGGATTAGGACCTGAGTATCTTTGGTTATTTTGGAAGGTTTGAGGTGGATTTAAACTGGGTGGTCTTGATGGAAAAAATGGTTGAAGAGGTGCTCGAGGATTTTGAGAATAGCATGAGAAATTATTATAATTTCTTTGTGTAGCATGGGGTGATATGACAGGGTTGTATGGTGTTTCTTCTGTTTGCGAGAATTGCAAGGATACTTCAACATCAACGAGTTTGTCACGCAAGTTAAGGAAAGTAATTGGTGTGTCTCTAGCTCGAATAGCTACAACAATTTCTTTGAATTCAGCTTTGAGTCCATTAAGAATCATAACAGTGAGGTCAATTTCAGAGACCAGAGTATCAACCAATGCAAGCTCATCAGCCATCGTTTTCATACTTTGTAAATACTCTGCTACAGGCCTGTTGTCTTGCTTCATTCGTGACATATGAGCTTTGAGATTAACTACATGGGTTCTGTTGTGGCTTTGAAATGTTGATGTGAGTGTAGTAAGGGCACTGAAGGAGTTTGTAGCTGAAGTAATAAGACAAGCAATTTCAGGTTCTACTGATGCAATTATTGCATTTAGAATAAATTGATCTTGGCGCTACCACATGGTGTAAGCTAAATTAATGGCTGCTTTTCCATCATCACCGGTTATTGTTAGAGGGGGACACTTTTTTGCACTTGTAACAAAACCAAGAAGATCGTATCCTACAAGGACAATGTTCAATTGTGCTGTCCAAGTCATAAAGTTGTATTGATTCAACTTGAGAAGAAGTTGTGAAGCTATATTTATAACAATCAGGTTTCCTGCAGAATTGAACGTGCCATTAGAAGAAAAAAGGGCAGTAGATACAGGAGAGGAAAAGGTGATTAAGGTTGAGCTAGAAGCCATGGTATAAGTTTACTCGTAGGAGCATTGCAGCTCTGATACCATAAAAGAACAAAAAGCAAAATATATATTGTAAACAGGACAGCTAAAATAGTGAAGTATTTCACATGTTTTCATTAACTGTAATGCTTGTATTTATATACATCATTTGTAACTAATAAAGAGAAAATAAAGGAAACTATACATGAAAGTATCAAGGAGAATAATGAAAGGGATTGCTGTCCGTAACTTGTGGAGAGTATCATCGAACTTGAGATTATCTGATAAATACCTGGATCCAGAAACTGTGGGGAGATTTAATAAGAATCCAACCAATTTTCATCAGCAAAGCCTTATTCATGAGATTAAGATTTTTAAGTCCAAGGCCCCCACAACATTTAGGGAGCTGTACTTTATCCCACTTAATAAGATGCATACGATGAGTCTCATCGATCCCGCTCTAGATAAAACGTTTGCAAATCTGATCTATTTTATCACGAATACTTGCAGGTAGTATGATAGTCTGCATGGAAAAATGGGTAGGGCTTGAATGACCGATTGTGTTAATGTTATCCGACCTGCAAGAGAAAGATGCTTGGCTGTCCATCCCGAGAGTCTTTGTTGAACTCGATCAATAAGGCTTTGGTAAGTTTGCTTACTTATCCTCTTGTGCAGTAAAGACATACCTAGGTAAGTACCAAGGTCCTTCATTGTGGTGAACCCGAGCTTGTCTCCAATCTTTTTAACATCAACAGTATGCACATTGTGGGAGAAAAAAGTCGACGTTTTGCTATTGTTAACCTTTTCCCCAGAACTCATGCAAAAAGTATTGATTACATTCTTGATCACTTGTGCCTGAGTAATAGAGGCTTCTGCCAACAACAAAAGATCATCAGCAAAAAATAAATAAAAATGAGATATAGGGATACCTTGACGAGCAAGGTTAATTGGTTTCCACCGACCTTCCTGAACAGCTTCATTAATACCATGGCTCAATCTTTCAATGCAAAGCACAAATATGTAAGGTGAAATTGGATCGCCTTGCCGGATTCCTCTCGAAGGGATGAAAGATTCCGTAAGTTCCCCATTTCACAAAAGCTGCATAGTGGGTGAGGAGACATACTCCATAATAATACGAACGAGATCCACAAGCACCCTAGCTAGGCATTACGTCTTATAAATAAATTCCCAACTCGGTCTGTCATAAGCCTTTTTTAAGATAAACTTTTATTGCCATTTAACCCACTTTACCCTTTTTCTTTCACATAGAATGCACCACCTCCTGAGCAATAACAATATTTTTAGTTATGTGTCTCCCAGGTATAAAGCTAGTTTGGGTAGGACCTATAAGATGTGGCAGCACTTCCTTAAGTCTATTGGTCATGATCTTAGTGATGATTTTATGCACAACAGGCCATAAGCAGATATGCCGAAATATTTTAAGATTCATAGGGTTATTATTTTTGGGGATAAGGACAATTAAAGTTTTGTTGAGTTCAACAGGAATACTTTTGCCACCAAATACTTCTTTGACAACTTTGCACGCAGAAGGCCCTACCACCTGCCACTGAGATTGATAGAAGATAACATGTTAGCCATCCACTCCTGGTGCCTTTATCGGGAGCATGCTAAAAACAGTCCGCATAATTTCCTCATCATTCACGGGTTGCATAATGCTGCTTATCATATTGCTAGTCATTCTTGGAAAGTCATTGGAAGTAGGATACACACAATGTTCCCTCTTCTCCTTGGACTAAAGTTTTGTGAAAAAGGACGCAACATGTGCACGGATTTCCTTTTCATTCTGCAGACAACTTCCAGTATCTTCTTGGATAGTCACCACTTTATTCTCTCTTCTTCTTTGGATAGTTTTTTATGAAAGAAACTGGTGTTCCAATCCCTATATTGTATCCAATCCCTTTTGGACTTTTGATACCACAAGATATCTTCTTGAGTCAAAACCTATTCCAGCTCTTTCTGTAAATCAGCTTATAACTTGATAAGGTGATTAGTCTGATTAAACTCCAAAGCCTTTTGAACACCTCCAATTCTTGCTAAAAGCCTCTTTTGCCGTTTGAAGATATTACCAAAAATCTCTTTGTTCCACTTATTAACTTTGAAAACAAATTCTTCCCCCATCTCCACGTAACTTTTATTAACATCCCAATTATCAAACACAAATCTAGGAAATCTATTATCTCTAAGCCAAGATGCTGGAAAGTGAAATGACCTTTGTCCTATATGAGACCTTACAACATTACATTCACGGGCCAGGAGAGGATGGTAATCAGATTGGACCTGAGGAAGATGAAAAACAATTATCTCAGGAGCTATACATAGCCAGTCCTCATTACACATAACTCTATCTAATCTTTTATGAAGCGTCTCTCGAGACCATGTAAAAGCCCGGCCTTTGAACCCTAGATCACACAAACGATTTTTATGAAACCATTCTTTGAAAAAATTACACACACCAATTGCACTCCCAACAAACCCCTCTTTTTTCTGCAGCATTCATAATAGTATTAAAATCCCCACCAATAATCCATGGACCATTAACCATTTGAGCCAAAATATTAAGTGTAGGCCAAAGCTGCTTTCGGACTGTCCTAACAGGGCTTGCATAAACTGCTGTCACCCAAAAATAACGACCAAGCTTAGAGATTCTGCAATGTATAAATTGCCTATTATTTACCATCACCGCCACCTGAATATCTTCATTCCACAGCAGCCAAATACCTCCAGCAAAACCAACCGCTTCGACTCTGTGGGATATCGTAAAACCACATTTCCTTATAAAATTGTCATCTCTTTCACCACTGATTCTAAGTTTGAAAAGAGCCAAAAAATTTGGCTTATAACAATTAACCAAGGTTTTAAAAGTTGTAAGGAAACCATGTGAGGCTGCCCCCGACAATTCCAAAACATAGGTGAACACATCATTAAGAGGACTAAAACAAATTAATGCGTTCCGTACACGTCAGGTGTGTCTACCATCTGCTTAGCATCTATACCATCTTCGGACGCAAGAGAACTAGTAGACTCTGATTCCTCATCTTGCTCCTCACTATCTCCTATATAATCACTATCCTCGGAATCATCTTCAGGTTGATTAAAATCAGGTTGTCTCCCATCGGGGGGGGGGGGGGGGCATTGGAATGTTTCAAGCTTAGCAAGATGTCTTCATCAAATTCGGTAGAAGTGCAATTCATCATTAGCTTATTAGGATATTTGGAATTCATACCCTGCAGATTATCAAAAGCTACAACTGTGTGTTTCTGCTGGTTTAGGCTCGTCGTAATGGGACAAAAGAATCATTGGATATGGCCGTGTGTGGATAATTAGGTTTTTTACGTGCTGCCATTTCATGCATGGGTACATGATTAGGTTTTTCATGTGCATGCAAGACGCCTTTGTGTTTCATGGTTGAGGGGTCAGATGGTGGCACATTATTAGCGTCATTATTAAAGGTAGAGTTCGTAAAAGTCTTGATAATTGAGGACTTTTGGGTAATTCTTTTAGGCATGGTCACGTGAGTGTCAGGAGAAATTGTTGACTGCCTCCTAGACTCCTGTACGGTTGACAACCATATAACCTTTCTTTTGATTACAAGCCGTCCATATGTCTGTAGTAATTGCCACCCTACTATTAGTAATCTCCAACAAATTCATTGCCTTCCCCTTTTCAATATTATATATCTTAAATATCTCACTCTTTAAAGTGTTTCTGGACATATGCTTCACCAATGGATTGCAATAATCAACAAAATCTCTAAATGACTCATACTCCACAAATCTAAAAGGAAGCTCATATTTAACAACAACTGTTGTAAGTTTTTGACATGCAACCAATGGATCAAATTTCTGAATTCCAAGCTCACCACTTTCGGTTTTCACCAAGTGTTGCTTATTCTCAAAAACTTCTTCAATTGTCGGTTGATTAAAACCATGAATTTGTCTAGTATGTCTATTCAAATGACTGGTTCCTGATCCACAAGAAAGAACCGTTCCACAATGATTGCATTTTGCCTTTGCTACACTACCAACATTTAGTTTTGTGAAATGGTCCCAACAATTTGAAACAACCCTCTGTTTTCTTTTTTTATCACACTGCATTTCTTCTTGAACATTTTCCGACTCCACAGATGGATTTGAAGGCAAATTAGAAGATTCAGAAACATTTTCCATTATAAACCTATACAAAATTAAAGGAGATAAAATATTAAATTAATAAATTAATTAAGTTAAGTGTAAATACAGTAAACGCATATTGCATTTACAAGCACAGTAGTGACAGGACAATAAATTTACAATGTCCAGAACTCCATACAGTATGTCAGTATCTATACAATGGAGACATCACCTTAATAGTTAATACAAGCTAAGAAAAATAATATGAATATGGAAATTAAACACTCTGACATGTACATATTGTAATCTTGTAATGATTCGTAATTGTGAATTAAATTATCACCAGAAATCACCAAATGATTGTTGTAAAAAAAACAAAATCAAGCATGTAAAGATATGTGTTGATCCGAATCATTCCATTTCAGTAACTTAAAACTTTGACAGAACAAATGCAAAGTTGCAAACTCTTATTTTGCTTTGTTAATTATCTAATAAATTCTGTCATTACAAAATTTAGAACAACAAACAGATCAAAAAAAGCCCCCTCTAGGCCTCCATCAAGTTGAGAGCAAAACGAATTCCTAAATTAGAGACTGAACAAACTAAAGATAAAAAAGCAGACAAAGATGGAAAGAGAATAAACCTTGAATTTTAGATAATCGCGCGGCTGTGCTGGTGGGTGGGAGGAATCGCGCGACTGTGCTGGTGGGTGGGAGGAATCACGCGGCTGTGCTGGTGGGTGGGAGGCACTGCTGGACACGCGTGAGATGCTGTTGCTGCCTTGTTGGGTGGGTGGCTGGGCGGTGGCTGATGCTGCTACTGCTGGAATCTGTTGCTGCTGCTGCTGGATGGTGGGTGGCTGATGGTTGATGCTGGCTGAACGTTGCTAGAATCTGGAGATGCTCGCTGCTGTTGGCTGCCGGCGGCGAGAACAATGAGTGAGAACGACGGAAAGGTGAGCCGTGAGTGAGAAGTGACTTAGTGAGGGAATGAGGGATTTACCGATTTAGGGATTTTGTCACAGTTGAATACTTGAATATTATAAATTGTTTTGCTATGTTACACTTACAGACTCACGGTCACGGGAATGACTAATGAGGGATTTTTAATTGTTTTGTTTTAGTTTTTTTTTTAATTTCAATTTTATGATATATTAATATATTATATAGTTTTTTTTTAAAAAAATATATATTATTTATTATAAAGTCCGGGCTTTTCATTCAGGCCCTTGACTGAGCCCATATGTTATGGGCTTTGTTAATTATGAGCCCTTATCCATAATTTCAAGCCGCGGGCCGGCCTTAAAGCCTGCGGGCCTGGGCTGGGCCGGAACGGGCCTGGGCTGGCCCGGACTTTTCTGCCAACCCTAACGGTTGTAGTATTATTGGAAATAATTCCCTCATCATTCTCATTAACAATCATGAGACGTCCAAAGCGTGATCCTTGGCCATTCATTCCTAACTCAGCATAGTTCTGTTATGGAATAGTGACACTTTCCTTATGAGCTTTATGGTTGCCTTTTTTCGCCACTACCATCCAAGGTCTGAATCTAGGGTTGGCTGATTGCGCTGTTGCTTCAACTTCCTCCGTTCGACTAAGAAAATTATGTGTATCATTTTCTGGCACCTCATTTGCTGTTTTCTTTGGGCAGGATGAACTAAGGTGACCATAGATTCCGCATTCAAAATAGATGGTAGGTAAACTTTCATATTCAACTTTTTGAATCCCGCCATTGAGAAGGAACTTGGAGCATAACGGCTTATCTTAGGCAACTTCAACAGCGATACTAGCGAATTTTCCCCTAGTTGCTGATTCCGTGTTATAATCAGTACGAATGACATTCCTAATTACAAGGCCTAGCAACCTCAACACCTTCTTGTGATAATAGTGAAGAGGTATTGTAACACCCTAGGCGAATCCCACATCGGCAAAGCACGGGAGAGATGCTGGGTTTATAAGGGGTGATCCACACCTTAATTGGCAAGACGCGTTTTGGGGTGTATGGGCGCCCCAAGAACAAATCCGTGCGGGCCTTGTTAAGGCCCAAAGCGGACAATATCTTGTCAGGTCTGGGTTGGGTCATGACATTATGGTATCAGAGCGGCTCCGCGTGTCCTCTTGAGCGATGGTGGGGCAAACCTCAGCGAGGACGCTGAGTCCCCAAGGGGGGGTGTATGTAACACCCTAGGCGAATCTCACATCGGCAAAGCACGGGAGAGATGCTGGGTTTATAAGGGGTGATCCACACCTTAATTGGCAAGACGCGTTTTGGGGTGTATGGGCGCCCCAAGAACAAATCCGTGCGGGCCTTGTTAAGGCCCAAAGCGGACAATATCTTGTCAGGTCTGGGTTGGGTCATGACAGGTATACCTGGAAGTCGAATCCATGCCACTACTGATGATGTCTTCTCAAGCACTGTCAAATACAGAGACCATGGCTGTACCAGTAAATAGTGGCTAAGCACGATCCATGGTCCTTGAGTAAACACATGCTGAGCATCAGATTCCCTTTTAAAATGGACAAGGAACTAGTTATTTTCTAGATCTAAAACAGAAAATCCATGAGACATATTCCATAAAGCCTCCAAACGATTGCATAGAACCTTGTATCCAATAGATCTTCCCAGCAATTTCACGACTACTGTTGATTGCCATGGTTTAACTAGTTGTGAATGAACTTTTTGGGAAAAAGATATAGCCGGTAAAAACCCTTCCTTTTCGATTACCACATCCTCGATATCAATATCGATGTCCTCTTCCTGACCTATGAATTCCTCTTCCATCTCCGTCCGAGTCTCCAAATGTTTGTCTCTAAAAGACACACGAGGTGGGTTATCCCCATCCACACCCTGTGCTTTAAACTTCATCCTCTTCGTTGATCGGTTGTTTTCAATCGGTGGAGGAGAAGATTTTTCTAGACTAGTCTTCATGAGAACGTAATGTAGAACACTATATGTTCTTCTAATTTTAATACTAATACGACTCTAGCTTGTGATATTGTTTTCCAACTTTCTAATTTTGTTTTAGCTTTAAATACTCTTTCTACCTCCGTATACTTTTCATTACTTTCTGCAACTCCTTGTTTGTTTAAATAGCTTTTTACATTTGATTGTTCTACCACTGGTTCTGATATAGCCCTATTACTACTTTCTTCTAATTCTATTTTATATCTTCTTCTTCTACTAATATTTCATTTTCTTGTTCTAAATAATAAATCTCTATATCTAGGCTCTTAAAGCCTAAATTTTTTATAAGTTCACTATCCATATCATCATCTGTTAATCATCATTATTATATAATTCTTCAGATAATTCTTTATCTAAACATTTTTTAGGATCATTAAATATTAAATCTATAATTTTATCCCTATTATTAAGTAAAGTTTTATGTTTATCAATATTTAAAATTTCTATTATAGCCATATTAATTTCTATTTCTTCTTCATTTTCTTCTAACTTTGGATTACTTCTCTATCTACAATTACTCAATTTTTGTGTAATTTGATTTTGGCTATTTTTATAAGTATAGCTAATTTTTGGTACTTCTAACATATTATGTTGTTCTAATTTAGGTAATATCCATTCTAGTCCATTTAATTCACCACTATTTAATTTCTTGGGTACTATCATTTCCACATACTGACTTTTAAAGCAATCTACTATATTGTTACTTTCAAATCTAGATTTTTTTATCACATTTATTATATAAATTTCCTAGAAAAAATGTTTTAATTCTAAGATTTTTTTATTCGGCATTCATCTTATATCCTTTAGTTTGTACACTTAATATAATATGTTTTACAAAATTCTTTTATATCTATGTCTACATTAGGTATGCTTCCTGTTAATGCAACTTTATTTTTTAAGTCTACTTATACTGTCTATTTAAGCTTGTTCATATTCATAAAATCTATTGTTATGATGTGCTGTAGTCTCTAAACCTTCTTAGCCTGGCTAGGATTACTATTGTTCTCATATGTAGATATGAGCAATTATGTTTTCTAAGATAATCTTTACCTACTGAACTAATTAAAGTTAATTCTTCCCTTATATTTACTATTGATAATTTAGTTTCATCCATGTAGATATATAAACCATTATTCATTTTAGTCATTAATCCTTCATTATATGATTTTTTTGTTTCTAATTTGTTTAGAACCTCTTTTTAATAATTTTTCTCGGTCTTGTTCATCTACCATATCTTCAGTTCTTTCTATAATTTATTTAACTCAACTAGAAAATGTTAGCGATATTTTAATTCTTTCTTCCATATTTACATCTATTCTACTATTTCTTATTATGTCCATTGCTTTTTAATATTACTTTAGGTTCGAAAATATATTTAATGTCGAATTTTGTAGGTACTAAAATTGGTCCACTTAAATTTAACTTTTCTACTTTATTGATTAATATGTGTAGTTCTTTGTCTAAATTATCTAGTGAATTATTGAGTTCTAAATTTGATATGGACTGTTTACTTTTTTCTAAAGGCTTGAAAGCTACTTTCTAATTTAATAACTCTATTGTCTAATTTATTTCTTATTTTGACTAATAATTTAATAATAGTATTTGCTAGATATTGTTAACTAAATTCTTTAAAGCTATAACCTACCAGATTAATATGTGGTATTTCATGTTTTAATTCTGCTAAAGATTCTATTAATTGATTTTCTGAATTTATTCACTGACTATTAGTTTTATTAAATCCAATTGTATTGTAGTTCTCCCTGTGTAATTTTAATATTTTCTATGCTTTTAATTTCTATTTTTATTGGTCTAGGTGTTTTTGCATATAGTAATTGTACAAAATCTATTATTTCTTTCTTATTAGGGAATTTGGAATCTCCTAATGTGGTTATTAAAATGAGTTAGTAATTCTTTAATATAATCTATATTTCTTCTTTATGTATTAATGTTGCTGGTTTCGAAGAATTCTCCTAGTCCTATTACTAGTTCTTTTAGCTTTTCTAAATTGACTTCTACGTATTATCCTAAATTAATTAATGGATCTACCATGAAATTTTGTTGACCATTTCTAATGTGTAGAATATGTTTAAATTGATTTTCTAGGTGTTCTATGTTGCAACTAATTTTTATTCTTTCGATCAAATTTAATTTTTGTTTACTATGATGGCTAATTTCTAAATCTAAATATTCTAATTTCTTAAATTCATATTCTAATTTTTTAAATCTTCTAGTTTATTTCTAATTTTTAAAGATGAATTATCTTACTTATCTAATAATTTTATTTGCTTGCTAATATTATAATACTGAAAAATTAATTTTCCAAAATCAAATATAGAAAGGTTTGCAAAAGGGTAGTGTTTAAAACTTATTTTTCTTTCTATTTCAGGAGTTAAAAGAGGTTTGTAATCTACTGGAAGTTTTATATTTCCTAATATTTCTTCTAATAAATTGTCTAATTGTAGATGTTCTCTACTAATTCTTGCTACTTCATTTTCTACAACATTCAAAGCACGTTCTAATATTTCTATATAATGGTTATTTTGTATCCAAACATCATAATCTTTTTCTAAAATAGCAAATGGCTTTTTATAAAAGTTATCAAGATTTTTATCAGATTTAGCAATTGTGAAAATATATCATAAAGTAAAATGAAATCTGCCTTATGACTACTCATATAAAAAATATTTAATACTCATATAAAAAATATGTAAAATAAGAACAAAAGAGGGGCTCCGATACCAAAGAAGAGAAAAGGGTTAGACAAGGGTAAGAAGTTTAGTGAAATATAATTAAGAAGGGGAGTTTAGATTCTTGGTAAAAATAGAGAGAGAAAACAATGGAGGAAATGAAGAAAATGAAGAATGTTGATAAGGAGGACAGAGGATAAAGAAAAATGAATGTTATTTCATCAATGTGCTGAAATTAATGTATCATATCATCTAATCCATTAGATCTCATACATTAACTTTATTTTAATCTAAATTTATTTGTGTATTAGTTACTTTAGAAAAAAAGAAAAAAAAAATAGAAGGGTGGCCAAAAGTGCATATCAACTTTTTTACCCCATCTTCCTAACATTCAAACTACATATGACTACTAGATTAGTCAAATAAAACTACTTAAAATTACTCAATTAGGCTCTTCGGAGCATATATATTAAAACATGAAGGAGTGTTCATATAAATTTTTTTTAATGTATTTCCTTGCATTTTAAAACCTTGACTTTCTTGTTAATTACTTCCACCGTAAAAGTCAAACCATATGAGGTATCTTACTGTCTTAATGCAATACAAAATTACAATTTAATGTTCTTAGAAAGCATTCTCTATTTTTTTAGAGTCATATTTAGATTATATTTAATTCAATCTTTTCTAGTTGAGTATGATTGGGGTCGCCTAGAGTTAACTAATAAAACTTAAGTTAAAATTTTAAGAGAACGTTGATGAGGAGGGGGAAGGATAAAGAAAAACAAATGTTATAGCATCAAGTTGTTAAAACTAATGTGTCGTATCATCTAATCTATTAATTTAAAAAAAAACATAATCAATATCCCCGGATATACGTGTAAATTAGAACTTGTTATTTTAGGAAATCAGTCCCACAAAAATAAACTAAATTTTAAATCAGTTAATAATATTTAGATTAATGGTTAATCTTCTTATTTGTATTTTTTGTCTAGTCAATTCCCCCCAACCCCCTGGTTGGCCTACCTGAGTGGTTTTCAAACATTTTTATTTAATTGATCTCTTGAGTTTGAATACTGAAAGGGGTGAGGGTTAAAATAAAATTAATTTGGACTTGCCCACCCCTCTACCTTTTATTGAAATTTGAAATATTCGATAAACTCATTTGCTCAGCAAACTCATTATTGAAATTTGAGAATTTAATTATTACTAAAAGACTTGCCTTAATGCCCAATATACCCGTATGTTTAAAAAATAAATAAATAAATTCTCTTTATAGAAATTATTTTATGCCCATTCTCTCTAATATTTTCCATGTCCCAACTAACTTAAGAGCAAGTTTGGTAATGCTATAACTTTTAAAATAATTATTTTTAGCAGTACAATAAAAACAATCATGTATGAAGAGAATTAGTTAAAAATTTGATAAATTTTATTGTTAAAGTGCTGTGAGTTTTAAAAGTAATTGTATGTATTTGATAAATCTTATTGTTAAATTGCTATAAGAATATAAATGACTAGCATATATATAATGTTGAATAAAATTTATTTACGCATTTACAAATATGTATATATAACATCTTTTATTTTGTATATACAATAATTGATAATTGAAATAATTTTTATTTTATTATCTCAAAATAATTGGTAATAACAATATTAATCTCTTTAAATTTAAGAGTTTTTGTTTCCTAATTGATTAAGTATAGTTTTAAATTTTTATAATGAATGTGAGAAATATATTAAATTGTATTAATTATAAAATTAATTCTCAAAATCACATTTAGAAAAGCTACTACAAAAAAAAGCTGCTTTTACGTGATCAATTAGATAGTTGCTAATAAATAAGAGCAATAGATAAGCAGCAATGACGAATACATGAAAATGACGTAGTGCTTTATTGGCTGCAACTAAATGCACTCCATCGGAACAAAAAACTCAAGTATGGGACTAAATGGCAACAGGGATAGCACAAAGGGGTTGAGCCTTTTGTATGGTGAGGCCAGATTTCTCTTCCATGTCCATATTCTCATCTTCAAGCTTCCAATCAAATGAATTAATAAGTGAACCCAACATTAGATATAACATTCTGATTGCCAACGGCAAGCCAGGACAAACTCGCCGCCCGGCTCCGAAGGGGATTAGCTCAAAATTCTGGCCTCTGAAATCAACATCTGACCCCAAAAACCTTTCAGGTATAAAAGAGTGAGGGTTGTCCCATGTGCTTTCATCTCTACCAATAGCCCATACATTGACAAAAACTCGTGCACTTTTTGGTACTGTGAAGCCTGCAATTTCGACATCTTCTGAGGCTTTGCGAGGGATTAATAAGGGAACTGCTGGGTGTAACCTGAAAGTTTCTTTAACAACTGCTTGTAGATAAGGTAATCGAGTGATGTCAGATTCTTCAATTGGGTTGCCTTTGCCAACTGTTTGTTCTAGCTCCAATTTTGCTTTCGATAAAACTTCAGGGTTGTGGAGTAGTTCTGCCATTGCCCATTCCATTGTAATTGAAGTTGTGTCATTCCCCGCAATAAGCAAATCCTGTTATATGAACTCTGTTAATTAACTTGTAATTTGTACCATAAATTAAGAAAAAGAAAAAGAAATATTACAGCAAACAAGTGCTTGATATGTTTTGTGTCAATCTTTTCACTCTTGTCTTGGATAATATTGAGAACAGTATCCAACATATCTTTAGATTCGGTGCTAGCGCTGCAACTAGGTTCTTGTCTTTTCTTCAATCGTTGATCAATCAGGCGATCCAAGGCCTCGAACATCTTGCTAGCATGTAGTGTGTTGCGGCGTCTTATCCCCTGCAGGTCAAGCTTTTTGAGCAGAGGAAAATGGTCGGACAAGTTTGGCTTTCCTGCTTCTTTCATCATACCCAAAACTATATCCCTAAACTCTCGCTCATTGGGATGAACCAAATCAATAGAAAATATTGTGTTGGATAACAAATTAAGTGAAGTATTGAAAGCAGCTTGGCCAAAATCTATTGCTTTACCCGCACGGCAATTTTCTTCAACGTAGGCAAGAAGGTCTTTGATTTTCTTGCGCCGGAGGTCTTGACTAGCATCGAGTTTCTGACTAGTGAAAATATACATGTTGCATATTTTTCGAAAACTTCTCCACAGTGTTGAGACTGGCAGCCAGACCAAACTGAATTCATGGTGCCGGTAGGGCTGGGACAAGATTGACTCAGGGACCTTACGATCACAGAATGATGAATCATGCTTTTTAAGGATAGCTTTGGCCATGCTTGGAGAAGAAACCACTACTGTGGTTACTTGGCCAAGTCTTAGACTCATTATGGGGCCATGAATCTTGGCAAGATTGGCCAGTGCCTTGTGAGGTTTACCACTCAGTTCCAGGAGGTTTCCGATCACCGCATAAGGCCTTGGTCCTGGTGGAAGCTGTTTGCGTCGTCCTCCGGAATTTAAACTTAAAGCCATCACCCAAACCAATGTGAATACAAGCCATAGCATGCAGCAAGTTAACAAATCCATCTTTGTGTTGAAGCTAATATTTTGATTTCTCTTTATGTGAAACTCTCATCATCACCGTCCCTCCCTGCACTCTCTTTTATAGTAGCTGGATTCCAGAAGTTGCTTTCACTGCCATTTCAAGATCCAACGAACTTGATCGCGCGAGATTTTGAATTGGATTTGTTCCCAGATTCCACATCACCTACTGCCTACATATAATTTCCTCGAAGTCCACGGTACATCTGACGGATGTGGAAAAATCAAATAAGGGTAACATTGAAATTTTACGTGTTGATTAACAGAAACATAAACAAAGTGAAATATATACTTTTTCATACTTGAAAATAACAAATACTACGCAGTTAACGGTATAAAAGTTTTAGATGTAAAAAATAGTTGTAGTCGTTTATTATCTTGACCAGGGGTGAAGCTCGGAGTTCAACTCTGGGGGGCCAAATTAAAACATTTCAAAATTCGTTATGTGATTTTTTTTCAATTGAATAGGTTGTAACATGTACAAATTTTATTTTCATAGTTAAAAAAAAATCCTATTAAAAAAAGATAATACAAATTTAAATAAAACAGAGTCTATTAAACATCAACAAAAAAAAGTAGGTTCACTTGTTTGTAACAAAAAAAGATTAAAAGAATTTGTTAAAAATAAATTAATAATTGTAAATGTACAAGTTGTAATCAGAATTAATGTTTATAGGATTATATAATTTAAATGACATTCCTTTCTAAACTTTAAAAATTGTGAGAGAATGTGCAGTTCTGTAAGGGCCAAAATGAAGATTTTATACCTAAAGCTCTTGATATTATTATATTTTATTAAGAATTTAATGATTCTACAAAAGTCTATAGGTGTCGCGGCACGCTTTAGTCTGAATGGGGCTTCTCCCTAAATCTTGACATAGTTGGAGTAATAAAAAGATAATAACCATTAATTTTACATTAGCATGAGATTTGAATTTAGAGCCGTACTTGTTTTTCAATCTCAAATTTTAAATAAATTAAATAATTTTGACATTTTTATCTTTATAATTTCATTGGTGCAACGGGGTTACATAGTTTTGTCTTATAAAAAGGTTAAAAAATTGTGTTTTACGGAAATAAATTTTGCATGAATTCAAATGGCCGTTTGTTTTTTATTTTGCATGAATTGAAATGGCCGTTTGTTTTTTGAATTGTATAATCCTTTAAACTTATTTTTAGTTTCAATAATTAGTCGCTTTATGCGTGTTGATTTTTAATCTTAACATTAAGAATTTATTAAATATTTATGTTTGAATAAAATCAGGTAAAATTTAATTCAACACTTAATGCTAAACGCTCAATAAATCATTTAACTGTAACATTCAAAACTACTGTTACCGACATATTTTTCCTATCGTGTAAAAGATTAATTAATTTTTTACAAAATTAATTATTTAAAATAAATCACACTTACTACTATCAAAGAACTTTATAATTTATTTCATACAATAAATTATATTTTCAATATGATTTTTTTTCAAATGATTTTTCTGTTTTTTAGTTTTGTCTTCATTCAATAAGTTGAGGGCTTCCTCATTAGAAGTAGACTCCCTATATATAAATTTGTATTTATATATTGACAATTATATTCTTTAAATTTGTATTTAAATAACTTGTAATACAAAAATATAAAAAGAAATCTCTAGTGAGAGTTCTCATTTTCTTAAAAAAATATCGGCATGAAAAAAAATAAAAATAGGAGCACCCCATTAATGAAGGACACTACATATATGTGGTCCGAAGACTGCTCTGGTTCCGGTTTTATTCCGTCACCTCCTTGTCTCCTCATATCCGTGAACATTCTTCACTTTTCCATGCAGATGCAGTCAAAGAAAATTAATAATCTGATTTCAATTTTGGTTTCATTCGCACACGTGGATAAGGAAATTAACCAAGTCACTTAATTTCAAACCTAATTGTTTTGAACACGGCACTCAAAAGTACGAATTTGACTTAATTGCGGACATTGTAGAAGAAAACCATTCAAATGAAATAATTTTAGAGAAGAATTGTCTTTCATGGAAAATGTGCGCTTGTGTATTAAAAAAAAATAACTCCGAAGAAAAACAACAGTATCACTACAAAAATTTTAACAAAAAGGGATTTTCAACAAAAAAACTAATGTTAGAAAAGGGACTACTACGACCAATTACAAATTAAGCAGAAACACAATTCTTTTCTTATTTTGTGTGATTAAAATAGAATGTGTATCACAAATAAATAGACACAAAAATAAACCAACAAAATTCAAAATAAAAACAACCACAAAATGCATAAATTTTTACGTAGAAAACTCAAAGCGAGAAAAATCACGGGATTGTAGTCCGATATAATCTTCCAATATATTAATGGAATTACACCACAAATTCTTTTGTAAATAAAAGTAGAGGCTAACAATATGGAGAATCTCAATATTTTTATCTTATAGTAACAATCAAATAATATCTATCTCTCTAACAAGTCCTAAATAATAGTTAACGAGAGAATAAAATAAAAATTAAGACTAATAAAATTTTAGAGGGCGATGCCAGGAGCTTACCCTCAAAATTTGAGAGAAAACAGAGTTAATTTCGCCTTCCCATTATCTAATCAAAAATTGAAAATCAAGCCACCCAATTTAATATTGCATCATTGCTCTCTCTTCTCTCTCTCATCCTTTTTTCCTTGCAGAAAGTCACTGCAGCTCCACTTATTCTTCCCACGTTTTCTAAACCTAAATTTCATGGCAAATTTCATCCAATTCCAAAATTTAGTAATCATTGCAAACTAAGCAAACCTATTTGAACTTTGGGCAATGACTTTGTCATCATATCTAACCAATTCTCCATTGTGTGAATCTTATCAAGATGTAACTGTTTCTTCTCAAGCACATTTCGTATCCGATGATACCTCACATCAATATGCTTGGATTTCGAATGGTATGTCGAATTCTTTGCCTAGTGAATGACACTCTGATTGTTGTAGTATACAACATAATTATCTTGTTTCACACCTAACTCTTGTAGGAAATCTTTATCCACAAGATTTCATTGCAATCTTCAGTGATTACAATATATTATACTTCAGTAGTAGAGAAGACAACATACTGTTAAAGTCTGGACTACCATGAGACTGCTCCCTCTGCAAAGGTGAGCAAATATCCTGATAGGGATTTTTCAGAATCAACATCTCCTGCCATATCTGCATCTGTGTCTACTTGTAACACAAGTTTGTCATTGCCAAAACATAAACATGCTTTGGAAGTACCTCAAAGATATCTAAGAATCTATTTTACCGTTGTCCAGTGTTCTTTACCTGGATTGAAGAAAAATCAACTGACTATACCAACTACATGAGCAATATCTGGACTTGTACAAATCACGGCGTACATCAAACTACCAACTGCTGAAGCATAAAGAACTCTTTTCATCTCTTACTTCTCTTTCTTACTTATAGGACAATACTCAGAATTAAGCTTAAAATGGCTTGCAAGTGGAGAATCAACAAAATTTGCCTTGCTTATATTAAATATTTCAAGAAACCTTTCAACATATGTTTCTTGAGATAACCATAACTTTCCATATTTTCTTTTGTAGGAAATTTTCATGTTAAGAATCTGTTTTGCCAGTACCAAGTCCTTCATTGCAAAAGACTTGCTAAGCTTTTTTTTTGAAAGATATCTAGTGAAAGGTTGTCGTTCTCTAGTAGATCTTCTCAATTCTAGCTCAATTGGTAGTGCAGTTAGTTCTGGAGCTACTTGCTTAATTGTTTTCTACCGGACCATCATTATTATTTTCTCCAGCTCTCCCATAATCATCATGAACTATAGGTGGAGAAACTAAAGTTGGAATAATAAAAATATCTAAAGATGACTGAGAGTCATCATTTTTCCCTGCATCACCAACTATATGATATTCAAGAAACCCAACATCTCTACTTCTGATAAGTTTTCTTGTCACTAGATCCCATAATATGTATCCCAATTCTTCATGTCCATAGCCTAAGAAAATGCATTCTTTGGCTTTATCATCAAGCTTCAATCTTTCATCCTTAGGAATGTGAACATATGATCTGCAATCAAACACTCTCAAGTGTTTATAAGAAACATTTTTTTCTGTCCAAACTCTCCTAGGCACATCACCATTTAATGGAGTTGAAGAAGAAATGTTAATCAAATAAACTATAGTATGCATAGATTTAGGAAGCTTGGCATTAGAAAGCATACACCTGACCTTCTCTTCAATCATTTGATTCACCCTTTATGTAACACCATTCTGTTGACGGGTTTTTGGTACAATCTTTTCAAGTCTTATTCCATAGGATCTGCAATACTACTCAAATGGTCATCTATACTCACCACCATTATTTGCCCTGATGCATTTTAATTTTCTTCCTATCCATCTCTCAACATAAGCATGGAAGAACTTAAATGTACCAAACACATGGTCTTTAGATTTTCAAGGAAAAGCTCACACTTTTCTAGGACAATAATCAATAAAAGTCACAAAATAAAGTGTATCTCCTATTGATCTACTTTGCATCATGCTAGTAACAATGTGAATAAAATCAAGTTTTACAAATTTCTAGATGGGGAAAAACTTTTAAAAGGTACTCTATGTGTCTTTTCAGCTAAGCAATAAACACAAGTCTTGAGGGACATGCCTATAAAACTAGGTAGAAATTCTTTTCTGACAAGAGTTTTTAACCCTTTCTCATTAACGTGACTAAGCCTTTTGTGCCATGTCTTAATGTCATAATTTTTTACTGTGACATTTACGTCTTCTCTCTTGATCTTGGCTTCTATCACACAGAGGGTGTTTACTTTCCTCCTCTTAGCTAACAGTGTTCCTCCCATCAGTTAACATGAGGGAGTTTTTGGTGAGTTTCTATTTTCCTTCACCAAATTTGTTAGTATAACTATCATCAAGCTTGCCTGTAGAGATCAAATGACAGTGAATATCTGGTACATGTCTGACATTTTTAAGCAACAACTTACAGCCAATGCTAGTTTCCAAGCAAATATCTCATATGCTCACAATCTTGGATGCCCCCTTATTTCCCATCTAAACATGACCATAATCACGAATAACATAGGATGTTACAGAGATGGATTTAGTTTTGGTACAAAAATTTAATTGAATTGTGACATGTTTCGTGATAGGTTTTTTCTATCATAAATTTGTATTTAAAAAAAATTATCAAAAATTTTAATTTTCTGTAATTCTCTACATTGTAAAATTTAAATTCTACAATTGATATAAAACAAACAAAAAATAAAATACTATCAATCCAAAAAATTTATAATGTTAATAATATATTAATCCTCGTACAAAATCTCAAACGCATTAGAACAAATGTATAGTAAAAAAGAACTACATCAACAAAATGACATTTAGTAATCACCATTCAAATTCAACTTGCAACTTAAGTTTCCCATTAACCTCAAGAATACAAGGGCGGTTGGTCGTGCCACAAGTGTCGTAACTCCAAATGCTATTCCTGTTAAGATAAAATAGGCAAAAATGAAAATTCAAATTAAAGGAACAATACCATTTAACTATCATTGAGGAATGATGCATTAAATAGGCTTAAACTTCTGACAGTGGGTTACATTTTTCAAGAAACTACATGATATGTAATGACATTCTGATATGGTTTGAAATACAACAATCAAACTTCAGTTATTTGAAACAATGATTAATCTATTTTGGAAAAAAGATAAATCAAACTTCAGTTATTTGAACCAAGATCACAATTAAAAAACTATAGTATTTGTTGCGTGCCATGACTTTTAATTCGATAGAATGGTTGAATTAAAAAACCATTAAAAGTAATTAAAAAAGAATTAAACTTCCATTGATTTCGCACCACTTCCACCTGCAACCAGTCTGCCAACTTCTCTGCAAGTGTAACAAATAGAGCAAGTTCTGATAAAACCAACAATAATAAGAAAAATAATAAAAGTATGAAGTTATAATTACACATGAATAGAGCAATGGCTCATGTAGTCATAGAATACAATGAAGAGTCCAAAATCCACCAATTAATTAATTCTAGCCTCAATTTCATCACTGGAAGCATGGGGACAACTGAACTGAGGTTTCCACGAAGGTCTTAAGCCATGCAGGAATTAGAAGCTATTAATTATATTTTATATGTCTACTTGTCACATGTTGATATAAACAAGAATAGAGAGAATAGAGATGTAGATTAAATGATACCTTAGCAGGAACCATGGGTGCATTTACAGCAGTAGCAGCTAGCTCCCATTTCAGGGCCCCAACAATAGCTTCTGATATTTCAATGGGCAAACCTTCCTGATATGTATTTATTGATAAAGCATATATACCTGTGCCTCCATAGTGCTCCAAGATGTGGAATCCCAGCTAGGTTTCTTTTCTTCTTAGGTGGCTACTGCAGCTGTGGTGAGCTAACAATTAAACAACAGGTTTTCAATGCTTTACAAATTCTGTATATGTATAATAGTATGCATCTTAACAAAATTAATAACATATGCCACAATGGAAAGAGTGAAAATTCAGAAAAAAGCGTAAAATCAGAAAATAATAATACCATCAAATTTGAATTAACAAATTAACTAGATATATTAGAAATTAAATACCTCAAAAACCGAATCTAGATCAAGTGAGGAATCGGCTGGTGGTCGCGAATCGGGAAATGTTGAGGTTTTAATTGGGGGAATTCGAGATAAAGTGAAAGAAATAGAGAACTGGGAGGCAAAACGAAACTGACCAAACTAGGAGAGAGTGAGAACTGCGACAGAGTGATGAGCCAAAGGCGAGTAAATCCCGACTATTCATTGCAAGAACTTTGACGCGGCGGCAACGGACTATGTTTCCTCAACAATACATCGAACGCGGCAGCAATGGGCTAGGGTGTTCAAACAATATTACCCGCATGGCAGCAACATACTTGAACGGTGATAAAACGACACTGTTTTCTCGACTGATTGAGTGCAGGATTGATTTTTTAGGGTTTGGCCTTGAGAGAGTGATGGGTGTTTGGGTAAGAGTATTAAATGGAGAGTGCTCGCGAACTGGGGGTATAAACATTAGGGAGGAGCATTGGTCATGAACGTTAAACGCACCGTTTTTGTTTCACATGTATATATGTTAAAAAGAATTCCATTTTAAAACACATTCCGTTCTTTGTCTCGTATTTTAATTTTTTTTTAATTTTACAATAATTAATTAAATTTTATATTATTTTTTACTAATTTATTAACAATCAAATAAGTAATATTTAGTAATAACAAAAAGGCAAATAGATAATGTGATTATTGATTGGCCATTTCAAATTAATATTTGATAATTTAGTTGAATTAATATATAGATAATTAAATACTAAACAAACTCTATTAGCGGCATAACATTTATCTATTATTCAATTGGATTTTACTTAATACAAAATCTGAAATCTAATCTAATAAGTATTTATCATTTAATTAATATATTCAAATTTTGAATACCAAATCCTAAACTTTTAAATTGAATTATTATATAAAAAATCACTTATTATATGAAATTAGCGCTTTGTTATTATTATTTTTTAGGCTTTGTTACTATTATAGATGTAAAAATGGTAATAAAAATAATCAAGTGATTAACAAAATATTTCACTAACATACTAAGAAGCATGTTGTTGAACATAAATAACAACGAGCAAAAGAAAGTTGTGATATATTTTTATTAACAACGTAACCTATTTGAATGTTGCTGAAGATAAAACTTTTAACAACATACTTAGTTTGCGCGTTGTCATTTGGTTTATGGAATCCACCACAAACATAAAATTGTTGTGATAATGTGTTTAACAAAGTGCCATTACGAACGTTGTTAATGGTAAACTTTTAGTAACTTTTAGCAACATACGATTCTAAAACATTGTTGAATACCATATTTTACAACAAGCATAGCATGCATGTTGCTGAATTCCTATTGTCTTATCTCATTTTTCTTGTAGTGCTAATTTTCTCCAAAGAACATCAACCTTGGATTCTTTCGCCACATCGTAGTACACGCTCTGATTAATCCATGATCTAATAGTACTCACGAACTTTTGGTTTAATTGAGCCTATTTCTTATCATCTAAATCAACGGTTTAGTTTCTTTGCATTCATTTGGTTCATGAAAGTCATGAGTATGAGATACAAGAGTAAATGCTTTTTTTAAAAATATTAATTTTAGTATCTATACCCATTTCATTATTGATATAAGAGTAATTTCTTTTTATTATAAAATTATGAAGGTTGAGGAAGATAATTATTCTAATTATTTGTATTATGTTGTGTAATTTTTGTAATGAATTAATGTTTATCTAAGATATATTGTCAAACCTTACCCTTATTTAAATTTTTATTTTAATATGATTAAATCAAGTCCAGAAATAAAAAATATTTCATTTATTCAGAGATTGGGGACCCCTCGGAGATCCCCTTTTATTATTCGGGGAGGGGACGAGGATCCTCTCAAGCAATTCTGATGGAGACGGGGATATATGAAAAACATCGGGGATGGGTGCGGGGATGTCGGTCCCCTCCGCTCCCCTCCCCATTGCCATCCCTAGTGGGCAAACCAGGTATAGAGTACTAAGAGATGATACTGCATTCCTCTAGGAATTTAGCAAATGGTCCTAGACATAGTTCACCTGAACTATCAAAACTCTGCCGAGTTGGTTCCCAACTTCAGCTTTAAAATTTTTGAACATATCCAAGGACTTTGATTTTCTATAAAGGAGATACATGTATCTATATTGAGAAAAATCATTTATGAATGTCATAAAATATTGTTGACCATTCCAAGCAACCGTAAGGGATGACCCATAAATATTTGTATGTATATGTTCTAAGATGTCCAAAGTCCCGTTGGTCTCAAATCTTTTTTTGTTGATTTGTTTCCCTTTGATACAATTAACACAAATATTAAAATCTATAAAATCTAAAGGGTCGAAAATTGTGTCTGAAACAAGTCTCTCTATTCTTCATATGGAGAAACGATCCAATCTCCTATGCCATAATGCAACTGAATTATCATTTGTTAATATTCTCTTAAAATCTCTTATACTGAATTGCATAGATTCATTAAATGAAGCAATTGTATCAAGAATATAAAGATTATCATCGCCTGAAAAAGAACCAGAATCAACTAGTTTTGAATCATGAAACAAATTGAATTTTCCATCTCCAAATAAACAAGTAAAACTAGCTTGTCCAAAGTAGAAATAAAAATCAAATTCTATCTAAGAGACAGAACAATAAATGTCTCATCAAGATCCAAATAAAATTTAGTCTTTAATAATAATCTAAATTTTTTAATTACTTCAATTTTAACTTCCTTATCGTTGCCCGTATAAATGTATCTTTCACCATCATTAGGCGTTCTACAATTCAAGTAACCCTGAATAGACACACTGATGTGAGTTGTTGCACCAAAATCTATTCATCACGTGTGTCTTGGTACCGAACTCAAGTTAACCTCAAAACAAACCAAACCATGCCCTTCGGCTTCGCAAAAGAAACAACTAATGCCTTTTGGATAAGCCAGTTTCCTTTATTGTTTCTCTTGAGATACTGTATGTGTAGCTTTCTTATCATTCTTCTTTTTCTTGCCCTTGTTCTTATCCCTATACCTTATTGAAATTAGATTTGTCAAGAGCATAACAATTTCAGCCTCTTCGTTCTTGACAAATTTAATTTTAATAAGTTACTAATTTCAGGGACATGAAAAGGAAGAAGGGCATACTAATTTCAGCCTTTCCGTTCTTGACAAATCTATGTTCAATTTTCGCAAAGAACTCCTTAGTGTTGTTACTTTTTCAAACATTGAGCTCCTTAATGCTTCTGGGATGACCTTCTTCATGATCATTATAGACATGTGATTTGATTTATCCTATCTTTTTAAATCCTTCTTTTCATCAGAAATACTCTCATATATAAGAAGTAGAGGAGAATCATCCCTTAATACAAGGCCGAGATCTATGACTAGCAATGACAAAAAGCCCGGGCTGGCCCAACCAATTTCCACGGGCTTTGGCCTGAGCTTCCTACATGAAAGCCTAGAAAAGGGCTTGGGGAAAAAAGCCTGGGTCAGGCCCAAGTCTTCTATTAAAAAAAATAAATTTATAAATTAGAATAATAAATTCAAATTTGAAAAATAATGGAAAAATAAAAAGTAAGTTTAAATTTCTAATTTATATATCAATAATGAATTAAAAAACTTAAAATTATAATACTAAACTCTCTTTTAAGTATTTATTAATTAACAGAGTATTTGGATTATAGAATCCAGTACTTAAAAATTAATTTCTAAACTTTTATTTTCTTTATTTTCTTTATTTATTATTTTACTTTTGAGATAATTATTTTCTTTAATTCATTGGTGATTATAACAACTTGATTATTATTAATCATTCTAAATTTACAACAATTTTAAAAAAATTTGAAAAAATAAGGAAAAGCCCAAGCTCGGCCCAGGCCCAGCCCTTGCACTTCTTATTTAATGGGCTTGGGCTTGGGCTTGAAAAGCGTTGCCGAATCCCTTAATTTACCAACCCATATGTGATTGTGAGACCTATCAAGAGGTTCCCTTGCCATGATTCGAAGTTAGAGCCATTTAGGATAGAAATAAAATTTATGTTGGCAGTAATATTAGCAGGAGTCATAACTGAATCAAAAACCAATAAACAAACAAAACAAGCTTCTAAGTCCCGAAACAAAAAATAAATTAGAAAAAAACGTAAACCTTATCTCAAGATACTGGACACTTTATTAATATTTCATCTTTGGAAAAAAAATTAACTTGTTAGGGATATCTTGATGTAGTAATCAAACATGAATAATAATAACATATCAAATAATAAATCTTCCTTTGGGCCGATTTATTACTCACATGTAATACTGAATAATCATCACGTATTTATTACCACAGATGCACATGCAATTATGTTAAATATGAACCTTCTTTTGGGCCGATTGATATTCACAAAAATTACATATACACAACCGTTTATATTCTAAAATAATTTAATTTCTACAAGAAAGGTCACTTTAGTGACATGTTGCTTCAATTAACTTATCTTAAAATATATATTAACATATCAATATTTGAATTTAAAATTACACAAAAAGTTATCCTTCAAAAAGATTAAAAAAATTCAAGTCAAGGTCAATGGTCAAAGTCAACGATCAATAGTCAACTATTGATCGATTAACTATTAACTGGGTCGAGCTGGACCAGTTTGGGTTGACCTGAATCGAATCCTAAACCAGCCCCCAAATTAACCCTAACCTTGATTTTTGTTTTTTTTTATTTCCTTTCTTTCTTTTGGCAGCGGATATGGCCGCTACTTTTGTGCCATCTGTCGCGGCCATAACCCACAACTCACGACCTGGTGGCCACTGCTTGCTTTTTGTAGCTCACGGACACCAAGTTGCGGCTCGTATTTGTCCTTTTTTAGTTGAGGCAATCGCATGGTTGTTTGGTTTAATTGCTCTAGCTTGAACCAACCTCTCTTTGTTTTTTCTTGTTTGGTTTCTTTCATCATGCAGCGGCCATGGCCGCCACTTTCACTCAAGTCAAATTCTGAATTTCCCAAAACAATGATTTTAATCTAGAAAACAATCACAAATTATTCTTAATAATTCAACATGAAGAGATTATGATATCATTTTTTAGAAAATAATTAAACGTTTAGTAATAACCATCACCTATAGTCGAAGAACATTCATTTCGTATCACCAAGAATCAATAATAGAATAAGCGAAAGCGTATCTAATTCCATAATGTGCAGTTACTATCTAGAGTCATGTGGTTGGTCTTCCAGATCAACATGTTCTCTCAGAGAATCTTTTAATTTTCTTTGTGCTCTCTTTGTGATGATCTGATGTCAAAAAGAATAAAATGATAAATGTGGCCTGGGGACCATAACGACTTATAAAGACAACGTTTCATGTTGTCTTTAGGTATTCTTACCTCATCCCATTATAGAAATAGAAATTACCCTTATGTATCTACATATTGAAGGCCCACACCCAATTAGATACATTAAAGCCATTTTACTGTCAATCTTAATAGATCACTTTTAATTGAGCTTAATCTTATATGATAATCCGCAATACAATTATTCACATACAAACCCAACATTGCATTAAGAATCCAACAACATTGGATTAAAGATCCAACATGATGTAGATGAACTAATGGACTCATAGCCCAACCTTCATCACAAAATTCTGCAATTTCACCTTGATTGGTTGTTTTCCTCCATTTGAAGAAAAATTCTAGAATACATCTGAAGTATTATGTTAATTATACAATAAGTAAATGAACTTATGACATGTGCGCATTTATTTTAAAGAACCAACATGTGATTGGTGGTTATATAAAATTCAATTACACATGTTATACATGTAGTAATTAGTTGTATTACCTCTGATATATTCTAGAATTCCTTTTACTTGAGAATGCTTAAATTTATTTGTTTAATCTTATATTTGTCGGTAGCGAAGCAGATGAATTATTTTAATCCGAGCGAATGGAAATTAATTAGTCTTTCAATAATAATTATTTATATATTGAGATTACTATGATTTTTTTATTGTGTGTGTGTGTGTGTTAATAGTCATTCCTTGTAAAGGATTAATATTAAAATTATCAATTTTATTGAGAGGAAAAAATTGTGTTAAGTGGCAATATGAATATTACTTATTTTATTAAACCTTAACTAGAAATTTTTGAAAATTATCGACCTTTGAACAAATTTCCCAAGGGCATCTCATAGCTTGGACCTTTGCCTATGGTATTTAACGTAAAACTAGGAATTAAGTGAAGGCAAACCCGATCCAACCCAATAGACTCAATCCGACTCAATAACTCAATCTAATTTTCATGGGCTGAGTAGATTATTGTTGAGCTAACTGGGTCAATTTTTTTGAACCTAATTAATAATTTACTTGGGGTGGGTTTTTTTAATTATGATGAACCCGTCTAACCTAATCCAACCCAACCCATGTAAATAATGATGATGATGATGATGATATGTTTATCCTTAATTGTAAATTCTTAAAGATCTAATTACAAAACTAAATTCACTCTCTCATATAAGTAAGTTTATTATCTTCTAAGTATAATTTTTAAAGAAAATTTGTGTCAACTTCTCTTTATTTTTTAGTAAACATTTAATAGTACATAATTATCTATCACTTTTATTTTGTTACTAGACTTGATACTGGTTAATCAACAAAATGGTCTGAATTTAGAATTCGAATAAGAGATGTAGGGGGCTAGGAATAAAGTTTAGAAGCACATTGTTGAAATTTTCTTAAATTTAAGAGATTTTTTAGCTTTTCTTTTGAAAACACTTGATAGTAAATTAAATTTTCATACTATTATAGATTTGTATTTGATTTTGATAAATTTCATTTCAAATTTCATGTATTCTTCTTTATTTAATTTTAATTTTGATTTATCTTCAATAAAATCTAACCCAACCCAACTCAATGATTTAAAGGTTTGGTTGGATTAGGTTAAGCATATTTATTTAATTGAGTTGGGTTGATTTTATTTCAACCTATTCAATAGTGGGTTGGGTTGGATTTTTCACAAACCCTATGATAACGATAAAGATAAAACTTAAAATCTGATATATCATTATCATTATAGTTAGTCTTGTAATTATCCTTGTAATTATCTAATGTTTATCATATGTATTCTTAGCTTGTATATAAGTGAAGCATATATTAAATGAACCTCATAATAAACTAAGGCTTACAATTGCCCTT